>NW_028257782.1:0-44491 GCF_054643075.1 Acanthaster planci | reverse complement strand
CGCAGAATGTGAAGCTGATTTAATGGTTTGTGAATGGGGCGGGATACAGACGAGACTGGTTGCAAGGATTTTAGCGGTCGGGCAAAATGGATCGGGGACTACCCCACTTCCTATGTTCCAACTGCAGCCTTTCCTAGAGGGTTCCAGGTGTGAAACCCTGATGGCAGTTGGGCGGGTACAGGGTGACCCCCTGCAGCTTCTGTTGAATGGTAAATGACTGGAGCCATTCAAGAGGTACTGTGCACGGGGACAGATCATGTTCGGGCTAATGGGGCGACCGAGTCTCCAAAATGCAACCCCTTACACCAAATTTCACCTGGGGGAGGGAGAAATTGGAATGAAAAAAAATTAAAAAACGAGATCTTTATGGGGGACAGAAGACCAAAATGTCGAGAGGGAAAACTGTGAGGTGACTATTCTCGGCTGAAGACATCAGTGATCGATGAAGATCGCTGCAGAGCGCCCTCGTGCAACTGCTACTGATGCAATTTTGGGGGGAGTAACACTCTAAATGCACAACGCAGGATCAGCAATAAATCTACTAGCATCTTGAACCGAGACCAGGAGATGTTAAGTCACACGGGAAATACTATTACCTCCCCCTACGCACTGCCCCACCTCCATTCTCTCCTGTACATGCACTGTACTCCTTCTCGAGGGAGCCAAAACAAGATGCCGTGTGTCAGCAAAAGGCTGGTTCATGATATTTGGCGCAGTCAGACATGACACCGAATTGAAATGTTCAGCCTCTGAATGACCCAAAGCTTGAACACTGTCTTAAAATTACAAAAAAAAAATGGAACTAAAACAGGGCCGTTTACTTTTGTTGCCTGAAAACACAACGATTCTGAATTAGACTCTGGTCTAACGTCCTAAAACTTGATACTCCACAAACACAAGTCACAAACTCAGTACATCAACCATCAGAATGTTCAGCCACCATCACCGAATCAGAAAATGAAGTCTTCTTTTTCTTTTGTCTCTCTCTCTCTTTCTTTTTTTTTTTTTTTTAATTAAGTCGATTTTGTTCGCGACGAGCCGTTAATATTGCAACTCCAGGCTGGTCGTCAAACAGAGACGGCTCGATACCGACCGACCGCTGTTTGATCACCTGACCCTGCACAGCATGCGGGGGCGAATATGTTCTCCGACTGCGCCTGTGTGCTGCAGTTCCTTTCTCTTCTTGTCAACCTTTTTTTTTCTTCCTGTTCTTTGCCCCGATGGAGCAGGACAGTCGGGATTGATTCTGCCCGGATTAGCTGGGACGGAGACTGGTGCTCAATATCTCATCATGTGTTTGATGACCAAACAGGCATGTCGATACTAAATTGTTATTTCTTTTCTTCCTCTTCGTTCATTCACAGCACACGATCCAGCGGTGATCATAAAACAAAGTACAACATGCCACTGCATATTGGGTCCTGTATCCCTAGAGGGTACTTGTTTTTAAGGGTAATTCCAGAAATTAGGGGTCCAAAAGTGTGACATTTTTGTGTCCCTGTTACATCTGGCCTTTGTTATTTGACATGGAAATATCACCGGAAATTGAATTCAAACTATTACTTATTTGTTTGGCAGGTAATTAGCATTAATTCACCACTCTTGAAAAATTAGAAATTGCATTCTGAACTTACAAAATCATATGTCAGATGTGACAGGGACACACACACAAAAATTGGACCCCCTCATTTCTGGAAATAATTCTGGAATTCACATTGCACACATGTACTGGTACATGTACATGAATTGTCCATGTACCAGGTTGTATGCAGGTCTTTGATACCTGAAGATACAGATAGGGTTGCATGTATTCTGTGTGATGTCCCAACAGGTTTTTGGTTTTTATGGGGGGGGGGAGTTGGATTGTGGGGGTGGGGGGCAGGGGGACCAACTGAGATTAATATTCAACTGGAGTTGATTACACAGAGAAGACGCTGCTGTCGTCTATAACTGCACTGGGCATTTTTTTGCAGGAGCCTTTGTCATTACCCTGCAACGGTTTCCAACCCCTGGGATTAAAATGTTTGGAGCTCAGTTCTGGAAAGAGTCCGCCTTTTGTCCTTTAGGCTTTAGGAATGCTGTCTGATGGATGTGGCCTTCACAGCTGGCATTTCTGTGGCAAGATGTTTTTTCAACAAGAATACCATGGACGTGCACTACATCTTTATCATCTATTTTTATCGTTATTGACTTCTTTGTTTGCATCAAACAAAACTCGGTTCTGCATGGTAGAGTGTCTCTTGGTTTTTCAGCAACAAGCGTCGGGCGCTTGGCAGACCTTGCAATTTTCCAGAACCACTGCCTAAGGGAATCTTTTTTTATCGGTAAAAAGAAATTTAAAAAACACGGCAGTGAAAACATCTGTAAACTATACGGCCAATTTGCATGGACAATGGCTGATTAATCTACTGCCTCTGATGCCCCCGCGCCGCGCGGGGCTCTTTTTTTTCCCCTCCCCTCTTGTGTACAGGCGATCCCTTCCCCGGCACGTAGTGTTTGCCACCAATCGGCTTGCCTGATTGATTCCGCTGCACTTAGGCCTGTTTGCCCCACCAGAATGCTCATTAATCTCCATTAGACCCCCCTTCTCTGCTGGCTGGCTCTTGCTCGTGCGGACTTGCAGGCGAGGAGGGGGCTGTTGTGGGTAAAGTGCGCGAGGCCAAGTCAATTTGAATATATTCAAATGTTTCACCTTTCACTCAACTGAATATTTGGGTGGGGAAACCAAGTGTGGATTTGTGTGTGTGTCTGTGTGTTGTCTACCCGGTTGAGTTTTAGGATAGAGATCCAAGGAGAAGGCTGAAGCCCAAATGTTCTACTCCAAATGGTGCTTTATGAAACCTAAGTCCCACTGAGATGACACACACCGAGGAGGGGGGGTTAACGAGCTTAAGTTTCATCTGGATTCTGAAAGAAATCCTGCTCAGTGCAAACTCAAAAGGAAGGTTCCCCCCCTCTGACATTTTTCGCCTGCTTATAAATGTCTCCTTTTCATCCAGATGTGAAGACCGGCATGATTCATCGACACAAAGAGCTTCGTGAGGCAATGTGTAAACCAGAAAATTGTGGAAAAGAAAAAAAGGAGGCCTTGAGAGTCATTTTGTGGGATCCTCGCTCGCATGCTGCGGACCTGTAGACACTGTATTCGCATCATTGAAAAAAAAACAAACGATTTACCGTCAGAAAACAAAAGACGATGGGCATGAAAGATACAGTATGCTTGAAACAAGAGGACCGCGGGTTGGGCCGTTTTGCCCTTGGCGTGTATCATTCTACCAAATTGGTCGTTGCGTCGTCACAATAATGACGATGCCTAATGGTGATGACTCAATAATAAAGGTTAAACACAGAGAAGAAAATTTGCCATAATATGCCCCCCCAAAAAAACCAAGGTGGCAGCGAGTCCGAAGGCAGCAGTGCGACTGAAGTACAGGCATCAAAGACCATGAGGTATAGGGGTGATGAATGTTGGATGGTCATGCCTGTTGGTCGGCTGTCTTTTAGGGACCGGGGGTCGGTTAGGTAGATGCTATCAGGGTTGGGGAAATCGAGTGCTCAGCTCTCGGGTAAATGAGGCTCGGGCAATTTCAGAGCCATTATCATGACAAGGGGGCTGTTCCGCAAGAGCTGTCAACAGACACTTAGGCTATTCGATATAAATTATAAAATCAAAAATAAAACCTAACAACAAGATAATAACAAGTGTGCAAATTTTTCAGAGGTGCATGAGTACAACTGAGATTATGATGACAGTAACAATCATCATATACTTTGAAGTCTAAATAGCTACTAGAGTTATTCCTGGCATTGCATGTACATGGACCTCATTTATGATATCCTTCTCAATTAAATAGAAGCAGATGGAAGACAAATCATACATGGCCAACAATGGGATCTTAGAAGACCAGAGAGACTACAGTTGCAAACAGCAGAGTTCTTACCAAAAAGTTCATAGCACAAGGACAATTTCGATCAGCAACAATCTGTTGCCTGGCGCCCCGTCTGTACCGGTACCGGTATTTAACGCACAGAGCTACCAGTCAAAATCGACCGCTGGTTGACAACTTGTTGCTGATTGAACGTGCTCCAGGATGAACAAGCTTGATATCTTTAAAAGACACAGTTGCGGTCAATTGCATACGTCCACTTGGACAGTAAAGTCTGTTTAATTACAAGTTTTAAGACTGTCTTTAATCCCAGCAAACTATTCCTCTCCTACCGACGACTGATCAGAATATGTACCGTGCTTGAACTGGTTTTTATTTGTGCATGGCCCAGATGTTGTGTCAGGCTAAACATCTGGGCCTGACACAGAAAAAATTAATCTCTGGCGCCATGACAATGGCTCGAAGCACCACCAAAGAAAACCTCCCTTCAAAAAACACCCCCCCCCAAAAAGTGCATCTTGCATCCCCCCTGCCAAGTTCCAGCTACATGTACATCAACAGTAGTAGACACATGACATATGACACATGTAGACACATGTACCGTAGGTTGCCCCACACGTACCTGTACATATGTATGCGCCACTTGCATAATTCAGAGTCCAATCTCCCTAATGATCAGCTCTCCCGTCTGACCTGGAACAAGAGGGCCTCGCTTCGCTAACCCCCAACCCCCCCCTCCCCCTTCCCATCTCCTGCTCCCCTCCACACGATTGAACTGATTATTTAATGCAGAATGCATATTTCATGCGGCTTAATCACCCTTCTGGGAGAGAGAGAGGCAGCACTGCAGACTGCCGACCGACTCATAGTCTATGGAAACTGCTTTGTGTGACAACAATCGCCGATACATGGAACAGGGGATCAGGGTTTGTTGCATGTGGTAATCTATCCACTAACTGTATTGCTCGGCCCATGGCTGTCTAGATTTTACCCCAAGAGAAAGTTGAATCCCCCCCACTAGAACAGGAACTAAGCACAAAACAAAAAGCAACCAACTTGAATGGCAAGAAGGTGTAAATTGAATTGACTTTGATTAAGTACAGTACACATACCTAATGTTTGCTCTAAAATATTCTGAGGATAGCATGGCATGTTACATGAACATCTGACACTTTGCAGAAAAACTTGGAACGATTTCTTGTAAAAATCTCAAATTACTGCTTGAACATTATACTCAGTTTTTTTTTTTAAATCGTTTGTTTTTGTTTGCAGTCTGAATAGAGAGGACAGCAGACAAGCTGTGCAACTGATTGTTAAAATTTCAATTAAGTGCAGGGGGCTGTGAGCTTCGTGAGCTTTTTTGTTGACCTGGTAAAAGTGGACGGAGCTAATAGGGATAGGGTACTCTAGTGTGGAAACCTTGCTAGGAAAACAAACACATCTGCTCAGCAAAAAGCAGGTCGCTAACCAGCATTCTGTACACTTTCTGACTGGCTCACGGCTGATATTTCGCCTGGCACATAATATTGCTAAGCAACATACCGGTACATGTACTATGCTAAGTGGCTACAGTCCATCTCTGCTTCAACTACTAGCAACTCCCCCTCACCCCTAAATATCCCTCAAAAGCAGCACACAATTCAGGACCCACGAAGGAGGGATGGAGAAGGCCAGTTTTTACTCAAAACGTCCTTTTCAATAATCCAAATCGAAAAAACAGTGTCCTTTCATACTGACTAAACTGGCCAACCTTTGGGCCTGCAACGGAGAAGGGGCTTAACCCATTTTATGCAAAACGGTATTCATAGTCCATTTGTATGATTATCCGTCTCAAAACTTTGTACCATGGGTGCGATTAAAGTTGTTCGAAGAGTCCCTATCAAAGCGAAAACACGCAGAAATAAACAACTGAAAACACATAACTGAGGTCATCACAAAAACCAAAGCCGCACTGAATAAATGCACGCTCTTTCCGTCGACTGCTGACTTACAATCGCTAATCGCTACGGGTCAGAAGTTGAACAGGACACAGAGTTATCTTTATACTGTCAAACCTAAAACTGTTATTTGAAAAAGTGACTGCCAAGACGCAAGCCCCCGGTGCCAAGTCACGATATGCAAGTTTCAGTCTTTCTGTCACTCTAGACTACAGTTGCATCATCATCTCCGACACTCAAGCCCATGTCCTTGAGAATGCAACTGCAAGTGGTCATGTGCTAGTACCTACGACATGTAACTCCCCAACTACCGTACAACCAATGGGCCAGCTGAAATCTTCAAACTGGTCTAAAATTCACTACATGAGTGTGTGCGTGAGCATCCTTTATTCTTATGATATCATGAACAACGACCGCAACTGACAGTGGGGAGAAATGCTGAAACAAAACCTCACATCTCGGGTTACTGTCCCCGTACCCCGTCCCTTAGATATACCGAAAACTAAACAGAATGTCATGCATTTTGCAACTCATCACCAATGAAAAATTTCCTTCTGTCTTGTAAAGATACCACCATGCGTGTACAGAGTCAATGAGCCACCAAGAGTTTTGTGTCACTGTTGCTCCACAGTCTCATTCAAACTTGACAAAATTGGCCACAAGATGGCAGCATTCTCATTTCATGTGAAGTTAAATTCGACCCTCACTAGAACAAGCGCTACCTCTGCAAACAGTTTTGTTTTGTTTTTTTGGCATCGAAGAAAAAAAAAACATCGCATCAGCTGAAATTCGAAACACCACTACCTCACAAGAAGCAATTGGGAATACTCCCTTAATTTGATAAAAGTAGATTGAATAATGTTTCAAAAGGGGCTGGATTTTGTTTTTAAACAAATCACTGCAAAAAAAATGGAACTGTTTACTGGGGCAAAGGATTCTTTCAAAGGCAAAAGAACCGCACTTTCTGATGTCAACAACTGGACGTAACTCTGCACTGCAAACTCTGCCATTATCCTGGTGAGTTTGCTCCGCTCAAACTTCACACTAAGGATCTTTATCATCCGTCAAGTTAACAGTACGGAATATTATTTACAATGTCGGGGTTGTCCGATAAGCGTGGCTATCTGAGAAACCTTTATTCATGAATCCAAATATCATCTGCAATCCTCCCTTGTGCAATGGGGGGGGGGGGAGAAAGGGAAACGAGAGGACTCCTTTCAAAACAGGATCAGATCGCTTTATATTCATGGAAGAATTAAACCGGTAACTATCTGGAGCACAAAGCGATTCCACTCATGGCCTCCAGCTTTCCACAAAGCCAACTGCCTTCAATTGCGCATCAGGCAGCCCCCGTTTTTTTTTGGTTTTACAGCTTCACTTTTTGAAGTAAATATGTATCTAGAAGATAAATCTGTGTTTTCCCCAGATATGACTGCTCTGAACTCCCTTTAGGCTTGAGGAATACTCTGCCCCAGAATCAAAACACTGGGCCCTTCGTTAATCTTTGCATCGGAGCACCAGCTCCAAACTTGGCATTCATGAAAATTAAATGCCCCGCACTTATCAACCCGACGTGGCCCTCTGGCATTTTTCGATTCAAATTCATAGATTTCACAAATCTGGGATCTGGAGTGAAATTTTGTTTAGATTAGGATGCCCCAATAACAAAGATTGTTGCATCATTTAAGGCCGAAAGAGCTCGTAGTAAAGTTTGTGTTACGGGACCTCCTGTGGGAGAATGTGCATATAAAAGGACCATGACCGGGCGACCCTTTTTTTTCTTTTCAAGTTTAGGACAGCGTAAACCACTCCCTCTGGGTATACTTTTGGGGCGCACATGAAACGGATGGAGGGGGAGGATAATGAACCCGTAGTTGCTTTATGATTGTGAGGATGTGAGGAAACAACCAGGAATGAAAACGGTTATTTACCAGAGACAGTTAGGATGTCACAATGGACGCTTGTAATTCCATAAAGGCAGGTACACGGAGGACACAGTTCATTCAACAGGTAATTATTGCAGACACATCTCACTCAGCTTATGATTTATATCAGATGATGATAACGGCTAAACGACATACATGTACATGTAGGTCAATCCGAGCTGATTCCAACCATACCTTGAACAATTTTCATCCGGGTGCCGTACATTTTATGAATGACCACTTGTAATCTAATTTTTTATTTTTAGCTTGATGGTTATTTCTGTAAATTTGTACCCTCGTATTGAAATCAATGTTAATGGGGGTTTTAATTGTTTTGTCAGTTTTTCAGGTTTTAGTTTAAGTAAATGTATATTTGATTTTAATTTTACGAGTCTACTGTAATTAGATCTTACTGCTCACAAGACCACGAGCTTCATCATATGTTAATATACAGATGACAATCAATGCATGGAGCCGTGTTTTGCCACACCATCAAGAAGGGGACACCGAGAGGTTTCCTGTTTGTGCTAACAACATGGCATTCAACCACAGACGAACCAGGGACTCTAACAACCGAGGACAACAGACTGACCCCCGAGGACGAGGAACACTCTCTGCTCCCTTTTGAGTTGTGCCGTAAAACCTTTGGCATTTCGACAAATGTGACACACTGAGAACTGCGTACACCTACAAATTACAGCCCTGTACAAATGAAGTTGACTATCACCAGAAAATAAGCATGAGGTCAGCAAGTAAGTTTGTCTCCGATACTTGATACTCTGATATCCATGCAAACACTGTGTACATAGCGAAGCAATGACTAAATATGTATTTAACCATGGAACAGTTGTGGCTTATGAAAATTCGTCGTGGGTCACCACACATGTTGTATGATACACTGGGGTTCCCAAAATATTCTGGGGGGAAAAACATAGACCGTGGTCCAAATTGTCCAAATGGAAAACAATCTTCCCTGCAGAGCACTACAGACCAATTAACTGTGGACACTCGCGCAACCGCACTCCACCATGCTGAGCCAACTCCGTCAACTCATACGCCCGTCTTGTCTTGGCACGAGGCACGTGCTGTGCCAGGTAAGGAGCGCCGACCGGTGACAATGGTAGCCGAGCCCACAGCGCCCTCAGCAGGCAAGGCGCACATCAAATAGCCCAGGGAGTAACACAACTTCGTTCAGTAAAATCTTTATTTTTTGAAATCGACATTGCGCTCTAATGTCTCAGTCAAGGGCAACTTCTAAACGAACACGATGGATTCATTTTGTGCTTTATATTTCATGCCGTGGGGAAAAAAAGTTCATCTTGCTCAGAACAGGACAAATCTACACACAGTTCAGCAAGAAAGTCCAAAGTGTTGACTTACCCCTAATCTTGGACGTTGTGGGCGACTGCTTGATCTTCTTCTCTTGAATCTTTTCCTACGTGTTTGAGTGGAAAAAACGTTTTGCAATGTTGAAGAGCACAGCAAGAATACGGGAATGGCTGATGCATGCCGCAAATCTGTTTGCTACGCTAAGGTCTCAGTAAAATGACCCTTGGTATGATTTTTAAAGGGCGAACAGAAGTAACATTTAGTCACTGGAATTTTAACCGATGTCTTGGTGAAATCACTAAGCTCATTAGGGGCCCCCATGACCGTCAGTAAGAATCACAGAATGGCCCAAAATGATTACTCTCGACTGTCATGTTTGAAGATTTCAGGGAGGTATTTGTAGTAAGTATTCTTGAAGCAAAGAAACCTTTTGCGAGTTAAATGTGAATAAATTGTGTTACACTGAGCTATCTGGTTGCACATAAACACAGCAATTTGAATTCCCCAAATTAAAGACACTGTTGCTATACCTTGTGATTCAGGGCAAGCTTTTGCACAGCGACCACCATCTCTGAGAATGGACTGGTTCCTTTGTGCCCTTTTTATCCATTGAAAACAGTGTATTGTTGCAAGACGTCTCTTATGTAACTATGCCAAAGCTTGTCCCCAATCACGAGGTATAGCAACAGTGTCTTTAGTATGGAGAATTCAATTGTTATGTTCAAGTGAATATAAAGAAGTCAGTGTACCAGACTTTGTTCAATGTAACTCGCGAAAGGCTCATTGGAGACAACAACACATGAGTGTTGTTGTAATGAGCGTTGTTGTACATGCCATGCATGCATGAGGAGTAAAACAGTAGTATTTACACAGCCTGCTTATTACTATGAACTGGGCCATTAGGACTGACTCAGGAGAGTGGATGAGATTATTGTCTGAGTGACAGGCGAGAGCACTACCAATGGCCATTCACCTGAGATGGTCTTAAATATCAGTTTAGGACCGGCCGAGCACATAGTTATTCCCAGTCATGAACATCTTTATGAGCAAGTCAAACAAGCTATATGACAAATTTCCAATGTTGACACTTACACTTCATTAAAAAAAAATGCCCCTCTAGCCGTGCCATGATACGTTCCCCTGGCGAGCAATCATAAACCATCTCCGTAATTACAGAGGTTGGCGTGCACCTGGCACATACTGTGTGAGGTGCCGCACCGCCAAAGGGTGCTTCGTCAACCGTTTAAGGCCAGTCACTTGATGGACTCTCGACTAAAAGGTATGGCTAAACCATCTAGTGTATTCGTAAATGTGAGTTTACAGGCCTACTTTCTCTGGCGATAGTGAACCACATGTGTTTTGTGTCACCACCGTGTTCTGCGCGGAGATGAGTGGATAATAAACATAAAAATACATGTACAAGGTTAGAAAGCAGATGAGGAGCTGATGTGTTCATGTTCTCTAAGTCTTACAAACGAGACTTTAAGGGAACTGACTATATTCGGATGGAGCCTTACCTCTAGAAAGCAGGACAGCAGCGAGCAGCTCATCTCCTGCTCCAGGATGTTCTTGTTCTCTGCGTTGTTGTAGCAGCAGGCCATGAGGGTGGGAAACAGCACCGGCATGAGACGGGGGTCGCTGAAGTACTGGAACGGCAGGGCCGGCAGAGTTGCTGCAGGAGGGTGGGCGTGTTACCAGACTGCACCAGAACCTGTCAGCAAGGACAAAGTACAGATCCTCTATAATCGCCAATCCTTCAAGTTTGTCGAGGAACTTCTAAAAGGACTGTGTAGGATTCGAGAGGCAAGAATACCATCACGGTTACTTCAATATTAATTGGCCATTTCCACGAGTCGGCCACATCAGACTGAAAGCAAAATTAACTTTTATCTCGGGAAAATGACCATAAAAACGAAAGCACTGAGACAACAAGTTCATTTACAAGTTCACGTCGTTTACACTTCGCCTTTTTAAGCGTACAACGTCCCTACCTGGTTCTCCGTGTTGAGTACGGTGAAGTAGCCCACGATGAGGACGACCTCGTGGAGGAGGTCCTCGCAGCTGGCAAAGTGGCTGCAGTGCCACAGCAGGTAGGTGGCAATGTGACGGAACTCCAGCGAGATGCCTTCAGATCCCAGGGCACTCTAGTCACGAGAATTAGAAAGAAGTGGCTTCTGTCCATTATGATTTTCTACATCAAAGCGCAAACCTTTTTTATCAAATTGTGACCGGAATAATGGCAAACGAAAAATGGCTTCTCGTATGGGTTTTCAAAAGAATGGAAAAAGGCAGCCCGGCTTTAGGTTTTTTGGTAAAGATGGAAGATATTTTCAAGATGGAAGGACAGTCTTTGACTTTTTTACTTACTCTTTTAATATTTAACAGATCTTAAACTTGCACACAGGTTTCATAAGAAAGACAAACAGCAGAAATTTGTGGCAAATTTTATGAAACATAACAAAAACAGTTCAATGAAGGCCAGCAAGAAAAAGGAAAACAGAGGTGTGACGAATTGTTTGTTTTATTTTGCCTGACAAGAATTATACTTTCATTAAACCTTCCGTTACAGAAACCTACATGAAGGACACAAATTTGGCAATTTAGAGTGTATTATAAACAACTCAATAACGTATGCCTGAATTTGCAATCAATGTGCACCTTCGCTGTTGAAGGCCAGGGAGCACGCCACGGACTGAGAGTGCCCAATGGGTAATAAATAATTTCCACGTACCTGCATCATCTCCAGGTCCAGCGCCGCCAGGCTGCCCAGCATGCGGATACCGGCCGTCACCACGCTCAGCGTGTGCTCGGGTAGCTCGGGGGGCGGGGCCGGGCCGCCCCGAGCCGGGTTGCCCCCGTGCAGCAGCACGCCGTACAGCAGCGACACGATGCCGCCCAGCCCCGTGGCCCGGAAGGCAGCCAGGAGCTGGGTGGGGTCCTCCTTCTTGCTGGCAAAGACACTCCCCAGCCTGCGCATTTTGAAGGAGAAAAAAAAGGAATTCACAATACAGAACGCTAAGGGGGCCTGTCCTCCTGACTTTCCTCGTTCAAGTTGTTTACGTTATATAAAATGTTTGTTAGGTCCACTAATTATCCTAAAATCAATCCTGTACCACAAACTTATTGCACAAATCCTACATTTGGTGTAGGTTCATCAAAAATTTTTTTTACGGCATCAGTTATAAAACTCCATATTCTAGTACACAGTGCTGAAAACATGGCCAGCATGGACGTCAAAACGTCTCCTGTTTTATCATTTCCGAATGTCGGGCTTCAGGATACCTGCTGGAGGCGGCGGAGACAAACTTGGTCATGGCTCCCAGCAGCCCCAGGCTGTGCTGCAGGAAGTCGGCCAGGGCCGGGTCCTCATCCACAGTCCCCCGCACCCGGTTGAAGCAGGATGTGAGACTGTCGATCACACCGCAGCACACCAAGTAGCTGTGTGCATAAGAAAAGTCAGGAATTCCTGCTAACACTTTGGACCATTTGCGCATGTTCTGCAATATCTTTTACCAGTTTTTCCTCTGCTGATGTTTTGTGCTCATTATGATGGAAAGTTTTAATTATGATGGAAAGAAAAGTCAGGAATTCCTGCTAACACTTTGGACCATTTGCGCATGTTCTGCAATATCTTTTACCAGTTTTTCCTCTGCTGATGTTTTGTGCTCATTATGATGGAAAGTTTTATGTAAATCATACACAATATTATCAGGGAGAGCTGTTCTTGAATACAGAAAAACAATTTCTGCTTTGCCAGGAGCACTCATGAATCTCGGGGTTTGAAACAGGTTGAACAATACAGATTTTGGACAGTCTGGTAAACTGAATATCTCTGAAATAAATAAATCAAATTATCAAACAGCCTGCATTTTTTCCTGAATAACTTATTACCAGGTACATCTGGATATGCAAATATTGCATGGTTTGTGCAGTGGTGACAATGATTTCATGAGGTGGCAGGGAGAATGTTCCATTCCATGATGTGAACTGAAATGGAACATTCCATCTGTCACCGAAGACAACTATTTCCATTGCATGAGAGTGAGGCATCCATTCTTTTACACATCTCCCAAATAAATCCTTCAAAACATCCGTGTATAAACTGAAATAACCCAGAAATAATACCTGCCTGAATGAATCTCTACAATGCCAAAGAGTTCAGAAATATTTTGCAACTTTTGTATTTTTTAATTCTATTTCTGGGCATTGCACAGGGTTACAGCACCTAAAGGACAATGAAAATTCCATGACTTTTCCATGACCAAATTATGAAAATCCATGACCCAATAAAGAATTTCATGGACTATTTACACTTTTCAAATTGCAAATAAAAATCAAATCACGCCTTTATGCACTTATTTCTGATAACAGATATCACACACAGTGTTAGGAAACTTCCATGACTTTTCCATGACTTTAGCTATTTTTACAAACTTCTGTAACTTTTCCAGGCCTGGAGAATGAAAACAAATTTCCATGACTTTTTTCACGACTTTTCCAGGTCGCGGGAACCCTGGATGTATTGAGACTAACATGTCGGCCACTCGCGATCCATGGCTGTATTCACAATAATGGCTTCTCTCAGATTGGTCTCCATTGGAAAAAAAAAGGATAGCTTTACAAGTCGAAGGAAATCTTCCGACGGTACCTGATGAGGTCCTGGCCGCACTGGTCAAAGGTGTCCATCTGCTTCTTCTGGGCCCCCGAGGCCCGGCTGTCGGACGAGGGGCTCTGAGGCCGGTGCTTGACCAGGCAGAGCAGGACGGCCGACAGCAGCTGCATCAGGCAGCTGGCCACGGGGTCCGACAGGGTCTCGGGGACCGGGGCCGCGGGGTGGCCCGTCGAAGAGTTTGGGGCCATCAGCTGCGTGCAAAGAATGACGCTCGGTGATTATTGATGATGGGTGGTATCACACTCCGAAAACATCCGATTCAATGAACTTTTTAATCATTTTTTTATCTATGAAATCCCATTCCCTACATCTCAAAAAGTCCTCAAAGTTCACCAGGATTTTAGGGAGATTTTTAAGGTTTGAGGATGGCAGCGCCGATCGCATATCAGTGTTGAAACCGAGCCATTTGTCTGCAAGTCAATTCAAGTCACAGGCTACAACTCCCCAATCATTTTTTTCAAGTCTACCTAAAGATCGAAGTCCGTGCAGCACATGTGCATCTTCTTTGACATCCTTTACCAACTGATGTGGCCTGTGATGTTTTGCAAAACGGATCTGGCTCAAGGCCTGTCTCATATTTTCCCCCAATTATGCTATGCACAAAGATGAAATATCGGTAAGGCAAAAACAGACAGGCTTGCTTTCACACGTAGAAGGTCCACCTTTCTTTCCACAGCAAAGTCAGTAATGTCAATAATTCCACTTCACTCAGGTCAAGTCACAAGCCATTTTGAACAAGAGAAGTCTCATATAAGACTTAAAGAGAAGTCTCGAGTCCAAACTAATTGTGACTCTAATTCCAAAATTATTTCCTCGAGCACCGGCCAGTTGACAACACTTTTCAGATACCACTTTCCCCCCAGGGCGTCGGGGAAAAGATCACATCGGAGGCTTCTTACGGCGACACTATTTTCAAACTTACCCCCAGTTGATGGACCAGCAGCTCCACGATGGGTGCCAGCTTGCCGCTGTACAGCGCGTACTGGCAGTTGTCGAAGCAGCCCTTGCAGGCTAGCCTGAACGCGGTGGCCGCACTGCACACAGATCTATGGGGGGGGGGAGATACGGGGTACCGTCAAACAGCGTCAAACGAACACAGAAAGCTGTCGCGGCCTTCAGCTTCAATTTTGCATGTGTTAAGGGGGCGTGGTTCTGTTTTACTCCAAAGGTTCATGGTTGGCTTAGCATTTTTTTTTCTCTCTCTCTCTGGTAGTATTTTACCCAACTACAGGGACAACAGCTCAACAAATTTACTAAACTAGCAACTCAAACTAGAAGCAAATACTAGTCTTGCATTCAGTATACAGAGAGGTACTAGCATGAGCCTCGAGCTGGACCGAGAGAGGGCGCACTTTTCTTAGCAACGGAGGCTCCTTTGGTCAGAACTGAACTTGGTTGGTTGACGAACGACTAGGAAATGCACTCGTCACGGTCGCACCGCTACCAACAAATTGAACGCTCCCGACCAATGTAGCTCTTTTCAAGGGGGTGCTTTTGCTCGAGACAGAGTTTGCAGATACGCCATGGAAACAATCGCTTTGGGGGGGGGGAGAAGTGTAAGGAAGAAATGTATGCAGATGCATGGAAAAAAAAATAAAACAAACAGATCGACTAATGATTAAAGAAAGCGCAAGACAACAACTGCACGAGACAAAAAACAGAGGGAATGTCCGAAAAAACTTGAGCTGAAATCGGCAGAGGTGCCTACTCACTTGGCAGGGACAATGCTGCACGGTGTGGAACTACCAGAGCCACACAGCATCCGCAAACGTCAGATAAGAAGAGGACAGATGAAGATGTGCGAAGACAAATAACAGAGAAAAGGGGAAAAAAGTTCAACGCCAGGAAACTTCTCAGTATAGATTTGATAAGACACAGACAGACGCCAGATGAGGATACATACAGCTGACAAAAGCTTGTGGGTAATTCCTGAAATTGGGGATCCAAGAGTGTGACATTTTTGTGTCCGTTACATCTTGACATGGAAATATCACCGGAACTGATTTCAACCTTTAACTATTTGTTTGGCGGGCAATTTGCATTAATTCATCACTCTTGGAAATCACAAAATGTGTTCTGAATTTAAAAAAATCAAGTCAGATGTGACACGGACACAAAAAAAAATGGACCCCTAATTTCTGGAATTGCCCACTTATCAAAGATATCCATCATTCGCAAGGCTGCCAAAGGCAGAAAGGCTTGCGGTAGCACCATACGAAGGAATGCATCTCTTATGAGTACCGGGTATGTGTGGTTCTGAAAAGAACCAGGAGTATACTCAACATTTCGGACTGCATGCTCAGTCCGTCGTTCGGAGACTGACGACGAACTAGCTGTCTTTCACTATAAATAGCCTGGAATTCCGGCTGCCGAAGGCAATTCACAGAACAGAAGTTACCCAAATACTGCTACAGTTGCTTATTACATTAAATTAAAACTCATTCGTGTCTCCTGTGTCTCCTGACGACGGACTGAGCACGCAGTCTGAAACGCTGAGTATACTCCCGGTTCTTTTCAGAACCACACACACTCATAAGAGATGCGTTCCTTTGCAGGGTGCTACTACAAGCCTTTCCACCTATTGCTGTCTTTCACCATGAACAGCCTGAAATTCCAGCAATGCATAGAACAGAAGTTACCCAAATACTGCTGTACTTGTTAATTATATTGAAGTTAAAACTCATTCGTGAGTGAATTCATGACTTCAAGATGACAAGATAAAAAAAATGAATATGAGACAGGTCGAGTCCGTCCGCTGTACATCCTCTCACACTGCATCATCGGTTATCACACACTGAGTCTTAGTATGAGTTTTGAGTCTTGCACACATTTGGCGACCAACTCAAATATACTGCTGGTTATTTTTTTCTTTCCATGGAGCGCCAAACTTTTCCACACAAAGGGTCGTGAAAACTGTTTGTGGTGAGGACAAATAATGTGAATCATCAACAATTTACTCTTTGTCCACAAGATGCGAGATGAATGGATATATCGTGAGGTGTGTACCCAAAGAGACATGTGAGCCAAGACAAAAGGGCAGAGGGGGGACAAAGATAGTGTTGATCCCAAGCTTTGGCTGTGAGAAGGCAGTAACACAGCAGGCGGCCATTTTAAGGGTTGAAACAAGAAGAGAGAGAGACTGTTAACTTACCTGGGAGGAATGGCGTGGGACGGTGCGTTGCTGCCCGTGTCTATCAGCATCAGGATGCGGCTGAGCGTGGACAGGCCACCGCAGGTCCTGAAGGTTACCTGGTCGGCTTGCTCCTGGGGCGATCAGAAAGGAAGTCATTGCTGTACATGTTAGCCCGATTACAGATAAAATTGCTTCTCATTTAGGGTTTTGGTTTCAAAGGAGGCAGAATTTTTTTCCAACAGTGGATTTTTCCAATGTGGCAGACGATTTTTCTCGACTCTTTTGCCGGTCAGTGCTTTCATGTCTTTCAGCAAATCTCACAGGTTTTAAACATGAATTAATAAGCTCCATGTTCTGTTAAATATAAGTTTTAAAGGTAAAAATTGTGTTGGAACTTTCACAAGAAAAGAAAAAATGCAAACAAGGAAGAAAGCAGGAGAGTAGGAGGCAGCGCAGGCACCAACCAACCTTCTTGGCCAGGATGCGGTTGAGCTCTCCCAGGGCCCTGTCCATGGCCGACACTTTGCTCTGCTCCCAGGGACCCGTGGAGGTCTGGGACTGCAGGTACTTGGTCAGATCCTTGATCAGCTTCTGCAGCCTGGAGGACGGAAAGGAATGGGGGAAACACCAACTGAAACCAAAAGGTTCTTGCCACGTAATTTTTCTCCGGTTTTTGAACTCCTCTTCAATTTGACATCGTTTTGAGGTTAACTGTACTGATGTGTGCGCTGGTTTTTAAGAAAACTGATCGAGCTTTTTGGAACAAGTGACAGCCCTCTCAGTGTGATGATGTTAGGAGAAGACACTCTTCAGTTTACGCGTTTGTCTATTCAAATTGTGAACCCAAAACTTGCTCTGGGGAAGTATTTTGGAGCAAGGCCTGCTTGTTGACTCCTTGCCACGTAGACAATGAATAACCAAGGAAAACGCCAGGATGGCCTTGGTGCGAGGGGTGGAGGGAAGGGGGGGGCAACCGACTCACTTGGCCCTGAGCTGCGACTCGTTACCCTGGGGCTTGGACAGCAGGTTGTTCTCATACTCCTTGCCCTTGGCAGCCATCCTCTGCCGCAGCTTGCGCGCCCGCTTGCGGCACCCCTTCTGTCGCTCCTTCTCGGCCAGCTCCTGGGGGTCGGGTCGGTCGGGCGAGGCCTCCACCAGCATCTTGAGGGAGTAGCTTTCCTGAGCAGCCATCGCGCAAAAAAGAGCAAGCATCGGTCGGGTGAAATGGACCGGAAAAATTGCCGAATTGACTCAGGACGACGACAAGCAGTTCCCGAACAGAATTTGCATAAAGTGTCAAACTAGAAAGAGATGTTTTTCCACAATTGTTTGGAAATTACTTCTTCAATTTAAAATTTGGAGATCTTTTCAACTCATTCAATTTAAAACCTCATGAAAGCGTTACTTTAGAGAAGTCTCTCTGCTGTTTTTTCCCCAGTCAACTTGAATACTGTACAATTTGTGCACAACTGGCTCGCCTGATAAATATGCCGTGCACACTACACAAATTTCCACCACGGCTGGCAGTGTTTTATGAACACCTCGTGTAATTTGTGCACGAATTTCACAAAGAACATAATTTGATGAAGAAAGTGTGTGGACGGACAGGTATGTATGGTCAGTTCAGAAGTCACACACAATTAACTGTTTTTTTGTTCACAGTTATAACTACAATGGTGGCATCTGAGCACGACGGATCAATTACATCACACACCAATGGTACATGTAGGAACAATACCTATCTTGCTCGGACAATGTTGATATTCTGAAATTCGTATCACTCATTGGCAAATGGAAAGTCACTTACTCTGCGAACAGCATAGGCCTACTATTCATGGATTAGAGGTCAGAGTCATTTCCTGACTTACAATCTCTTCGTCGGTCATGTGCTTTCCCTGGTGCTTGTCCAGGACGGCCTCTTTGTGTTTCTTGCCTCGCAGGTGGCTCAGGAGGTACACCTCTGACGGAATCTGCGGACGACGGGAGAGCAAGATTAGAACTGGTGTCCCTTCGCAGGAGGCCTCAACAATCCTCGGTCTGTTGGCAATCTCAAAACCTTTCTTTCGTTTGTTGCCCCCCAGGCTGATGCAGTGAGTTGCCCAATCTTTCAGCCGGGAGTTACTCCTCTTTGACAGGATTTAAAACTAGGCTCTGGTTGGAACTGAAGAGGTGAAAGGGTTTATCTGAACTCATTACGCGCAAGTGCTTCAAGGCTGTTTCTCTCTATTTGTATTAAAACTGTTCTGTGCTCATGCATAGACAGTTGCGTGAATAGCAAACGACAGTATCAACAACACTGCGACCAGCTGAATTGGAACGCGCAATAAGATTAAAGATGAGGATGACTGTTGTCATGTAGGCAATAAATTCACACAAATTTGTCAACCGGGTCATCCACTCTCCCTCAACCTCGACCAGACTGTAAAACTGGTGTGTCGCTTCAGGGCAAAAACAGGTGATGCAAGAGAAACAGTTCTCAAGGAATCGTTACATGACGAAAGGGAATTAAATGGGTAATAGGGCTCTTCTTGGAATTTCAATGTTTCAATATTTCAATATTAACTCATCCAATTAAGAGGAAAAGGAACACGTACACGGGCTCATCTCACAAAAATTGTGACAAAATATGCAGAACAAAGCACAACATCTAACAACAACACATGGATCAATTTACAAAAATCACACATCAAAGAGATTAAAAAGACAGATGGCATGAAAACGGCAAAGAGACGTTCTATTTTGAAGTCTTTTAAACTGAATAAACCTAACAGTATGGGTGCGCTAACCTACCATACCTAGTGTGGACTTGTGAACAAAAGATGTCCACACGATGCAGGAAAGGAAGACGTTTTGTGGACTTACACACGTCCACAGGACGTTTCCCCTTCTCTGGAAAAGAGGTTCAGAGGCGTTTTGAGGAGGGGTCATCCATCATAAAAGGAAGAGGAAAAGTCAAGGAAACCTTGTACAAAAAAAACGGCTGAAAAACGTGTTCCCAGTTCAAGAAAAAAAGGGTATTTTCACTGAGTTTTCTTAACTGCACGAAAGTAAAGGAATGTCCACAGTAGGTATGTAAGGTAAGTACGTGGGAATGGGCATGTGTTGGGCGGGGGAAAAGGGAATGAAGGAAAGAGGGAAGGGAGGGGAAAAGCAAAGAAAGGGGGAAGGAGACACCCATTAGGCACTGTCAATGTCATTTTTTGGCCAATACCGATATATCAGGGTTGTTTATATCGATATTATCCATATATCAAATTTTATTCCTTATAATTTTCAAGGTATTATAACAGGCATGAATTACTGGTGAATTGTTCTCAGGGTACACCCCTACACCACAATGGTGTGATCCAATTCACTTTGGCTACATGTTCTAGTGTCCATATTGCCTACGTAATGTGACAATGCACTTTTGTATTTTTTAATAAAGTTTGTTCCTCGGTAGCGATATTTTCAATATAAATTTCAATATCAATGTTTTTGAAGTTGAAATGTTTTCGATATTTCTCCAAAATCCGATATTTTTGATATATCGATTTTACCAAATAACAAACATCGGCGATATTGATATCAAACCCATATCGATATATCGATATACCGACAGTGCTTAATAACCATACATATACATTGTAAAAAATGAAAAATATAAGTGTACTATTAATACAATACAGGAATCGTCTCATGAAAAATAAATACTGCACACTATACTATAATGCATTGTAAGTACTCGGCAAGAGAATGCGTTCAAAACAATGCGTACCATGACGCTGCACAGCGAGCACATCTTCTTGTTCTCGTAGGGGTTGTGGTGGGGGGCGACGTCGGTGGTACGATAGTGCCTGAGCATGCTCAGCTCGATGGCCTTCTCGCGCTTCTGCTCGATCTGCTGGTTGTGCCGTCGTGTTGTCTCGTCGTGCTGTCGATAGAAAGGGACCAGCGTCACTGAGGGATAACCTCAAGATTCTTCTGGCAAAAGTGATCACCACCGTACTGTATATTTTTTCCACCGATGTCCTGTGCACATTTTAACCCCAAATCTATTAATTCAGGACACATCAGTCTTGTGCAATATCACATCTTGGAGTCAGGTTGGTGTAGTGGCTGTTTCCTGGCCTTCCACCTCTGCGACCCGGGTTCAAATCCCACCGAGGTCAGCACGTGGATAAGGCTTTCATTCTCTGCCTCTGCCTGATCTGTGGGTCTCCCTGGAGTATTCATCACGGGTTTTCCTCCCACCTCTAAAACTGAACATGTCTTCATCGGCTTCCTAATTGTCACTTCATCCTGTACTTGGCACCAAAATGCATTATTGGAGGAAAATAAACAAACAAAATCATTCAATACAGGGTGGAAAAGTCATTTGCATAATGCACAGCGAAATAAGCTCTGTGATGTTTTCCTAACGGGATCTGCAGCCCTAGTAGAAATGAGCATTGCTTTACTGAACGCCAATTTCCAAAAAAGGAAACAATGACCACATTTTGTCATGGTAACGAAGATGAACATCCCAGCTTTCAACATCTGGTGACCATTCATCAAATGGAAATCCCATTTTGGCCCTTGAGATGAGCCATACATTTTTTTCCCCCCTACCTTCTGTTGGATCTTCTTCTGTATTTCTTCCTCCTTGGCCTGCTGGGCCGCATTCAGCGCAGACAGTCTCTGCTCTCGCTCTCTGAAGAACGAAAGAAAAAACCCTTGTTATTCAGCCATCATGAGAAACAAAACGCCACAACTTGGTTTTATTTGAGAAACAAAGATCTCCAACCAAGAGGGATCAAAGTCATTTTCTGTTCTGTAATTGCACAGTTTTTCTCGCATTCTACATCACAAGTAGGTAGCTTCTTTTCAGCAATTTTGTGTTTTTTTAGTTGTACGTAAAGAACATTCTACTCAACCCTTTCGCAACAATCAATTTACGAGGATTCAGGAGGGTTCCTTCCAAACGAATCTGGGGAGCTGGGGTAAATAACGTGATGGCTTCAGTTAATACGCGTGGCAATCAAAGAAGTTGACAGTATGGTGGTCGAGTCCATCACGAGTTCCCCCAAGTCCCTCACAAGTCACGTGACACGGGCATTCCTTTGTCGTGGATCACCCTGCGGCTCAATGATTGGTCTCACGAGAGGATTTGTGGCTGGACTTTTGACTGGGCTTTTGTGATGGCCAGTAGTGTGCGGAGGCTGTGTAGCTCGTCCCTTACTTGGCCCGTTCCTTGACGGCCGACTCCCTGGCTTTCTCCCTCTGCTCCTTGAGGACATTCAGCTTGTCGGCTTGATTCTGCCGATGCTTCTGCATCTCCTTGAGGCGGGCCATCCTCTCTTCCTCCAGGGCCTTCCTCCTCTCCTGGAAATCAAAGGCGGGAGGGGGGGTATGTTAAGTTTTGGCTAGGCCTACTGCATAAATACCTAAAGAAGAGAGCTCAAACATGCAAGCTGCCTCTCCAGCTAATACTTTTGGCCCCTCTCAGTATCAAACACTAAAGATGGAAGATAGAATTGCAGAATGGCCATTTTGAGTCACACTCGCAACAGCCTCTTCTATGGCCGCCTTCTCCGGCCTGTCTTGTGGCTATGACTTTGAATGTTGCCACTGACACGCTGCCATTTAATGGACATAGCCGTAGCCATTTCTCACCTGCACAGCCTCTTCCTTAGCCGCCTTCTCCACCTGCCTGCGTTGTCTCTCTTCCATCAGGTCCTGCAGCCGCGCCTCGTGCCCCTGGTGGCGGGCCAGGATGTCGTGCCGCTTGTTTTGGGCCTCCAGGCTGTTGATGAATGCAATCTCGTTGGCCTATTCAACAAACGAGAGCCAATTTGAACATGACGATGTGTAACTATGGCGTACAGAATCACAATGACAAGTGGTCCCAAAATATTTGTTTTCTTAGAATTAGAGCACCCCGGCGTCAATTTATTAAAATCATGCGAACTGTTCTCTGGCAATTTAGAATTCTCGCAGTATCAGGGATGCAACAATGAGCCAAGTCAGCATTTCAAAACGGCAAGGGTGCAAAGAGAGCAAATAACATGCGAATGAGATGTCACAGCGGCTCAACCAATCACAAGGCAGCATGCTGAAAGGCAGGCACTTTTTTGGAATCCACGCTTCCAGGCATGACAACCAGCAGACCGCTGCATGGCCAAGGGGGCAACCTGCCACTGCCCCCCCCCAAGTCTAGTTCCCCATCTCACCTTGTGCTCCTCCTCCTGCGCTTTCCTCCTGACCGCCTCCAGCTGCATTTGCCTCTTCTGCTCGGCCCGCAGCTGCTTCTCCTCCATCTCCTTCTTCTTTAGCATCAGGAGCTCCTCCTTCCACTCCCGGACTTCTTGGATCTGCCGGCGATCGACCACATCAAAACATTAAGGCCGGTTTGCACTTGGCAAGAAGGCGAACGCAAGCGCAAATTTGGGACACCTTGTCAAACATTCGCACTGCGCAATTCACAAAAGTTGAGCGCATTTTCAACTTGAGCGAATTTTTGCTGCAAGTCTTTCGCGACGTCAAATTCGCTTTGCCTTTAGACACATGTCAGACTGGAGGTTTTGTGCTGGTCTCATGATGGTCCTGCAGGGACCATGGATTGGTCTGAAGAGGTTTCGACTGCAACACTGATTAACACTGGCTTGATGAGCCATAGCAGCTGGGGACAGACTTTGTGTTTTTTTGCTCTCATAGCTTCTAAGGATCACTCCCGGATGCACCAGCGGTCATCTCTTACCCTCTCATGGAGCATCTTCAGCTTGATGGCCTTCTCGTCCATCAGGGTGACCCGCTTCTGCTGGGCCTTAGCCTGCCGCTCCTCGTGGCGTTTCTGGGCCTCAGCTCTCGTTCTGTGTTGGCGGAAAGATATATCGCAAAAGTGTCATGGAAACATTCACTATTAACCACTTCGTGCCGGGGTGCCCGGTAATTGGAGACCTTACGTTTGCTACACATAGCCCGGGTGCCCGAAAGGAGCTCAGCCTTGTAACAAAAGATCATACTCGGAACAAAAGATTCCGCTGCTGGGAATTGCCAACATTTTTTCAGTTGTCAATAGCAGAGGTGATCCGTCATTGTTTTGAAACAGAATACCACTATTTGTGGCATTAAGTGTCACAACCGGGAACAAAAGCGCTCCAGCAATAAAATACCGCTGCACGCTAATCCACATTCACCTTTTCCTGGAGGGAGAGGAGAGCTTCTCGTGCATGTGGAGGGCGTAGCCCGGCGGCCGCCCCTCGATTTCATTGATCTCCACTAGCTCCCCCCAGCTGACTGGGGACTGCTGCTGGCGCTGCCGCTCCTCGAAGTCCAGCACCATCTCGTTCCAGTCCAGGGTGCGTTGGGAGCTGTCCAGTGAACTCAGGGTGTTCTGGTGACAGTGGCGAAGAAAAACGATCAAACTTGAGACGGTGAATGTCCACTGAACAATCACAGACCCATTCCTAAAAAATGGTCTATGAACGTAATGACAAAATGGCAGCTGTGGGTTCATCTGCACAAAGTCTCAGTTGAACTGACTCGAAATAGCATAGTAATGTGCAAATTTGCAGCCTTGTTGGACTTGCAGTTCTCAAAATAATGGACTTAATATAAAGGACCTTTATGATGACATTATGTGACCACTGACATAAAATTTCAATACTCCTCTTCAGATGATGGCCAATTCACATTCAAAGAATGAATACAGCTGGAAGGAGCCTAAAGTTCCAATTAACATGATTAAGGACCAAGAAGGGAACATGTACATGTACAAAACATATGGAGGAAGGTGAAAGAAAAAAACAAGAAAAAAATCATATCAAAACCAATAGCTGTTTGAAATCATCTAAAAAGCATTCAACACAGCCCAATGGGGATGAATTCACCTGTGGGTTATAAGTTTACCCACTGAAATTCTACCCGGACATGAGGGTCATGCAAACAGATTTTACAAGCAATTCTTGTTCACATTTTGTCTTGATTTCTCACCGTGCTGAGAGCCAGGTCACTCTCTCCTTCGTCCGTCTCCACGATGATCTCTTTACTCTCCTCCTCCTCAATCTCCTTGGTCAGCTTCTCCTCCTCGGCGATGGCGGAGGCCAGCGCCTCGTCCTGGCACTTCTCGATCTCGTTAGTCAGCGTCTCCTCCTCATCAATGGCTACGCTGACGTCCTGGAGGGGGGGCCATTAAAGGGAGTGGTACACTGCACATGTAATACAGTACAGAATCTATGATGCCAACTGTGAACGGTTTAAAAGTGTTGCCAACATCCTGTGCTGAGCAGTATAGGGGTGCTTTGAGCACTGTCTGTTATAAAGGACAGTTTTCTTTTTCCTTTCAATCTATTCCTTGTACCTCATCCAGTTTGGTCGCCAGTTCATCCTCGGTGTTATCCTTGTTACTGCCACCTTCGTCACCAGATGACACCAGAATGTTCTCCTTCCCTGTGAAACGTAGACACAAATTCCAAATCATTTTTTTTTTTTTCCCATTTCCAAAGTTGCTTTGAGGTGGCACAGCGTCGTTAAGCAAGTTTTCACGAAAAAATTTGTAATGCTTAACAGCTGCAGCTTTCAAACCCAGCCGGATCTTTCTCAAAGGCAAACTGACGAGGGAAAGGTAGTAACCACAGATGAAAACAGGGCAAAAATGGCGGGGGGGGTGCAGGGGATTTCAGACAGTCTTTAAAGAAAAATGTAAACTTTCATCTGGAGTAAACTTACTGGTACACACAGCAACAATAGCTGGATCTAAATCCTGAATTTTGGCCTTGTTTGCAGTGCAACCTGAAATCTTCTCATTCTTGTCCATCCGAATTTCCGCCTTGACCATTTCAGACCTTTCACCTTCAACCCTGGGGTCGGTGTTTGACCGCTCTCGGTTCACCAGGTTGCTCTCCAGGGGCCTGTTCTCCTTCTCGCTGTCGGCCCTGCTGCGGGAGCCCTCCTGCCGGGCCTGGTTGGCCCCGGCTGGGTGCTGCTGTGGGCTTTTGGTGTCAGAAGCGGGATTGGGCCCCGGCTGCGACTTGGCCGAGTGGTTGCTGCCGGCGCTATTGTGGTGAGACCGGCTCTTGGCCGAGGAAGGCCTGGAGCGGTTGGGCTTGTTCCGCTGCACCGTCTCCCAGCCTTCTCCATCGTCTGTCGACGGAAAACATTTCCATGGAGGGATGACAGGGGTATCAAAATCCCTCACTGGACTGAATCCAGTGATTGGACGCGGGTCTACTACTTTCTACAACCAAACTCAGCCAGTGTCGCAGTGGTTTTAAAAAACGGCTAACATAAGTTTTACACGATTGATATCAGACAAGGCAATCAATACAACTCACCTTCCACCGTATTTAGTGCTCCGTTCACAGTGAGCACGTCCGGTGTTCCGTTATCCTTCTTTCCCTCCACTGTCCGTTTCTCGTCCGCTGGTTTCGCATCGCCCGTTTTCACCGCTGGCACCTTGGCGATGGGCTTGGCAGTATGACCCTTGACCCTGTCGGCCCAACTGGCCACGGCCACGGTCTCTGCTGGCACTGGTGGTAACGGCACGGGGCTGCAGCGGTTGGGAGAGGCAGTGATGAAATGAGCATCACCTGCTACCCTATCAGCGACATCACTGGGAAAAAGGAGTCCTCACAAAAAGCACCTTGCCAATCCCAGTGAGTACACTATACGCACAAGAGCAAAACGGCTACCGCATTTGAAAGTTGAAAGCTGTGCGACTCGTTACCTGTCAGAGTCTAGTCTTTTATACAATGCCTCATCAGGAAGCTCATAAACCTATCTAATCTTGAAAAAATTTCCCTCTTTTGTGCCACGCTGGATTTGAATTTTTCCTTGTCAACTACTCAGGAGTCTGGCCCAAGCTTGTATTTCCTATTCCGTCTGTGGTCGTGACTGACCACTGGAATCCTGCTCCAACTCTGATGGTCCACTTTCTGTATTTCACAGCTTAAAGCCTTGCAAATGATAAATTTGAAATTATGCAGACTTCCCACTATCAAGAATTCAGAGTCCTGCTGCCCAAAATTTAGACTTTTTCATGGAAATCCAGAATATTATACGCAACAGGAGTCAACGGGAAATAATGGTTGATACAGGTATTCTGGAAATCTGCATTGCTGCAGTACATTCACATGAGGTACAATTGCTGATTGTACATGATGTCATGAGAATACGACCTATTGGACATGTGACCATATTCAAAATGGACACTGGTGTACTGGTGTCAGAATCCATCATGTCAGGTTACCATGAACAAGGAAACATCAGCGCTGCATGGTACAAGACTTGAGTCTGAGTCCCTGATGAGGTGCATTACCGCATGTACTCACCGATAAATAAAATA
The DNA here is from genome assembly GCF_054643075.1 of Acanthaster planci. NCBI lineage: Eukaryota > Metazoa > Echinodermata > Asteroidea > Valvatida > Acanthasteridae > Acanthaster > Acanthaster planci. Next base: position 17,305 of record NW_028257782.1, on the reverse strand, counting down.
CTCACTCCATAAAATTTTGATTTCTGCAAGGGTTTACATCATCTGAAATGGCCCTGCAATAATTTTTCATCTCCTAAATGTGTTGATTCACTGCAAAATTTCGTGCAAATTCAGCGTGAAATTCAAAGAAAAATTCACTGCGTGGTGCTTGCACACTTGACATGATCGAGGTCGATTTCACGGCAGTACTTAGTCTTGGTTCCAGAACGTTCTTAGCTGTGTCCCCTAGTGAAACAGGGCACCACGCGGCGCATACAGTGTCAGTTACAATGTAGCTTGTCGATAGAGGGCGTTTTCTTCCATGAACAATTTCAGTGTCACATCCATGATCACATCCATCTCGCGGCTGGAACGCGTCAAAAGAGGGCACTGCCACGGTTGCAACATGCAACATGCACTGCACTGACTGTTCGGATAAGTCAGATAAGTCGTATTACGGTACATGCATAAGATTACATAATACATATTACGGTAACACATAGGTGTGTCAAAATTGTCATTTGGCGGAAATTTTAGGGACGAAATTGGAATTCCTAACGTTAAATATTTTCCAGTCCTTTTGATTACATAAAAACTCCTTGATTCTTTTTGCAAGGATTACGGATTCCTGGGGGTGGGCCCCTCACCTGTTCCTGGCTTTGGCAGCTTCCTGCCCACCGAAGTTCAGACTCCGATTGATGGGGCTCGGGGTGTCCCGCCCCTCCGGGGTGGGGCTATTGATGAGGCCACGCCCGGGCGAGGTCTTCCGTACCTCCCAGGCCAGAGAGTTGGGCCTGAAAGGGACAGGAAATGAAGCCGAGTAAAGCTGTGTCTGAATCAACCGGCTATGGCTGGAGTAACACATGTGCCTATGGGAAGAGGCTGCAGCCACCAGTTACATGTAGTGGCTTTCATTCGTGCATGTGTCATTTCAGCCATAGCCATTGTTTCTGGATGTGGACAAGCCTGGAACGAGAAATTGGTCACTTGAGTTTGCAATACTCACTCAAGGAAATGGTATTTGTTACTGGTGAGTAAAACAAGTTAAATCAAACAAAGCATCATAAATGGGAAAAGAAGTAATAATGTGGACTCAAATAGTTCCTACTGTCAACAGCTCGCATCTTTTCCATCGAGTGAACTATCTTGTCTTTGAAAATGTCTTCAAGTTCGAATAAAGTGACAAGAACATGAGAAAAAAAACAGCAGCTTGGGAATTGAGAGAACATAACGCACCAACAGCAGTCTTTTGATGAGCGAAAACAAAACACGAGAGAAGAAGAAAGTCATTGCTGGCCCAAAATTTGTTGCAAAATTTAAACGAGGAACAAAAAAGCCTCATCAAAAAAGTACTCTGGACTGGTACACTGTAACCATTCTAATTAATCCCAGAGCATTTGAGCATGTTTGCATTTCCTACAGCAGGCAAAGCCACTGTACAACACTGTTGTCGTCACAGAGACCATTACAAGATGGAAACAAGATCACCAGTCTTCATTCAAGCCGCAACATCTTAAGTGAACTGCAACAAAAGTACTCCTTTGTCACCCCTGTTACCTGTTGCTTTGTGGCCTTGTGTCTGGTATTCCAATGGTCTTGACTACAACGCTGCTTATAAAGTGACTGTGCAATTCCCACATCTGATTTCAATTTTTTTTTGTTTTTAGCTGATTTCATTGGGAAACTCAAAAAATTCAGTGCTTTTTCAGTTTAATTATACTTCGCAAAGCGTCTACAAGACTTTCTTGACATCGAACTAGAATTGAGCTCAAAGGTTTCAAAGGTGCTTGACACTTTTCAGGACAAATACTGGTACTACTCGCTAAGGCCTATCAGAAAGCGATGGTTATCTATGGCCCTCAAAAAAAGAACTACACCCCTGCAGCGGGTAGATTGCAGAGGGGAGGCAAAACGCACCGACGAGGCATGGCGGCCCTACTGTCCGGGGGCCAGCTGGGGGTTCGGTGCTTGGCCGGTGAGGACGACTTCCGCACCTCCCACACAATAGACGTGGGCCTGAGTTGTCCCCGCCCATTGTGTGGTGGAGGTGGTGGTGGTGGTAGAAACAGGTGGCGGATGTTTATGGAGTTAGTGTGCCCGACGGTGGCGGCAACGCAGCCAAAACACACACGATGGACAGTCATTGGAAGGCGGAGACAGAGCGAGAAATAGAGAGGGGGAAAGGGACGGAGAGAAAGAAGACGAGAAAGGGTGAAAGCAGTAACAGTATCAACAAACAGGAGGGGCGATATGAGCTGACAATCTACAAGTCCAAGTCTGTGCAAAACTTGTGTGGACAAAACGCGACGCACCATTCTAAAACCAGGCCCGTGTTGGTTAATTCTGATGTTTGTCAAATTTCCTCTCTCCAATTGCTTCACTTTTAAACCTCAATACACCCTCGAAGCTGAAACATTTTGCTAGCAGCAAACTTTGGTACCGACAGGTACTGAAAGTTGTGCAAATCTGCATTGTTTTCCGCTTACTATTCTCTAGCCTGGCTTTGGAACGGTGGGTCAAAAATTTGACTTTATCCTTTGGGCCAGGGACAGGAGTACCAATTTTGTATTACAAATCACAAATAAGCTAACCCAAACCTGATCGGAAGGGCCAAAGCTATTTGGATATCATTTGATGACTCTCAGTGTACAAGTAATAAGGTTAAACACGGGTTCCTTCATCCACCCACTGCATACATACATGTATATCAGCTGCTACATGCAAAAGTGCACATCGTGTGAACATGCAGACTGGGTTTTGGATTGTAAGCTCATACCAAGTAACATTTTGAGCGCATCAACCATAATAAAAACTCGATTCAAAAAGGCAGTAAACATTAATAGTTAGCCATTCACAAACACTGTAAACTGAACCAGCACACACACACAAAATGAACATAGTTTCTGACGTCTAACAAGCGGGGTGAACTTTGTGGAACACTATTACATGTACATGTAGTCAGTACGAGTAGGTGTTAATGGTAATTGGACGGCCTAACATCAAAACCAAAAACAGAAACAGAGGAAAACTTGTAAATATTATTGAGAATACTGGTGAAGTAACGCACACATACATGTGCATGACAAAACTGGTTTCTGGAAATGGGTCACATTTGCAAGAAAGTAGCACAGGTGTTTACACAAACACCTGACAAATCTTTTTTTTTTCTTTCTTTTGCGGGGGGACGGATTGGGCTCGTTGCTGCGGAGGCACAGCAAAGCACTTTTTCGTTTTACGGCATTAATATGCATGCATTTGTAGGCTAAGAGAAATTGCATTCTGTTGCCAAAAGGGGGAGAGCAGAGCAAATGCACTTTAAGCATCTTTTTGTTTTTTTAAAGACTGTACACAAGTGGCAAAAAAGCTTGCACGGTGATCAACTCGTACACGGGCTCGGACATGCATGTTATTTCTATGTACATGCAAGCAACTGACATGCACTCTACTTTGTTCATAGTAGGAGAAAAGCGATCAATGCGTATCTGTCGGAGTTGTGTCCATCACAAGTCCATCGCAAGTCGGGTCGCAAGTCTGAGCCCAGGTTCGGGGAATTGCCTGAGTGGGAAATACTGCTTAGCGAATTTAGATATATGTGCAAAGCAACAAGCAGCTGCGTAACCGGCCGAGACATGGCATGGCATTTGTCGTCGGTAGCCTGTTTTCACTTACATGTACGTGTGGCATTTATTGTCCCGGCAACTGGCACAATGCGGAGCTCCACGGCTCCCACAAAAGTGGCCCCTGGTTGCAAGTAACAGAAGACAAAACAACGGCAACAGATATGCCTTTGTCAGAGTTCAATCAAACAGCTTGTGATGTGGCTTCAGACTGGACGACCTGTGGTGGACTTGCGATGACTTTTTAAACAACTTGTGAGGGCAGAACTACAAAACCCTAGTGTGCACAGTATTCTGCAACAGTTCTGCAGTAGTAAGAGAAAAAAACGGCTGCTGGTGTCGGTTAGTATCAAACGACAATCCCAAACCGTACTGTCACTGCAACCAGGCAGAGAAGAACAGGGCAGACCTCAGACATACCTGTTCTCAATGTCGCACTTCTCGAAGTCCTTCTGGACGTTGATGCGTTTGATGAGGGACTCAAAGTCGTGGGTGGCCCGCTTGAGTATCATGATAACTTCCTGTTGGGACAAAGTGGTCAATCAAGGCAACTCATGACCTCTGACACTTGACTTTCCGTGTTTTTTTTTTCCAAATTTCACACAGTACACGTAGCTCAGAAGCGGCAGATACAGGGAATGTAACTTAATAATACAAAGAAGACAGAACATCTGCTTCCTTGCTTGTGAGTTAGGGTCCAAGAAAAACCTTATCACCTGTTGAGTCCCGAGCAATGCGTCCAGTATCCCGGTTCATAACTTAATGGCTGTGGTGCAACACTGTACCTTGCATTCCACGATGCTCTCGTCCGCTTCACACGTCTGGTAGATCTCGTCCACCGCCCGCTGCAGGTTGTCGAAGAGGAACGCCCAGTAGCGGGCCCGCAGGTCCACCTTCTTGGCCGCGGCCGCAGCGGCTGCCGTGCCGGAGTTACCAGGCGCAGCAGTCTTGCGGTCGGGCTTCGAGGCCTCGGCGACCTGCGGGGGGTCTCTGGGGCTGTCCCTGGGGCTGTCGCGTGGGCTGTCGATGCCCTTCTTGCGGGGGGCGGCAGCGATGGCGCCAGCCCGCGGCGTCAGGCACGCGCTGCGGGTGCTGGCACTGCTTCTGGCTTTGGGTTTCCGGCGCCTTTCGGGCTTACCTGAAAACCACCACATTATAATTGCCAACAGTCAGTCACTTGATATTAAGCTTTTGCATGTGAACTACAAGTACGTATAAGTTTACACTTGCTTCAAATTGCAGGTGGTGATTACCACTAGGTTTCTATCAAGAAAGACTTGTGAGGGTTTTGCATAGAAAGCTATGAATGGGCAAAAGACTGTGAAACGCCTGTAGGTCTCTCTTAAATCTCTTCACCTCCCACAGATCACCAGGTGCATCAGCATTTTGAACATTTGGGACATTTCATAACGCTGCACTGCATGTCAAATGCATACAGATGGATCAACACGCACGCGTATACAGAATATTTGCACACCGTAATCTTCCTCCAAAGATCGGTGCCCTATGAGAGAGATCTCTTGGAATGATTTTTTACACCAATCAAGCATGCCACTTTCAAGAAGTGACGCAAAAAAAGAGAGCAGGGGGCCTACACTTTGGAGGGTAGAATGATGCGGGTTTTGACTTTCATTATCTGTTAAATGCTCACCTACATGTACATGTGCATGGACTCTTTCCGTGAACCTCCGAGGATGAATTAAATTTACAGCCAGTGAAACAAGTCCATACATGTAGGTTACTAACAAGAGCTTACAATGGTGAGGGCATTATGGCTGGTCGGTGGGAAGGTGTAATACGAAGTGTACATGTATAGGTACATGTACATGCCTACAATTGCTTACAAGTGTACAGGAGGGCAGAGTAATAAACAGGCAGATATTTCTTAGCCGTTTACATGTATCCTTTATCGGTACTTGTCAAAAAAAGTGGATCAGAGTGGTACGTGCAACACACTATGCCTCTGAATCCAGACCTACATGTATGATTTGCAAAAACTGTGGCTTTTCTCCCCCCGCGTGGAGGACACAAAATCTAAATTCCGTTCTGGGCCTGTCACATGCCGCACCGAGTGGCAATTCCTCACCGTCATTGTCACTGTCATCGCTGTAGTCCACGGGTACGTTCCAGGTGACAAGGTTGCGCGCCTGCCTCCCTTCCTCGCTGACGATGCGCCGCACTTTGTCGTAGCTCTGGGAACGTGTGTAGGATGCCTGCAACCATACAAGAGAAGTTACTTTTTGTCAAGGCATGCAGAGACAAAGTGGCTCTCGGTTCAAAGAACGTATTTTAATTAAGATGGAAAGCTTGCGGTAAGCACCAGGCAATATCTCTATTTGAGTCTGTATGGTTCTGATAAGAACCGGAGAGGCTCAACGTTTCGGACAGTGTGCTCTGTCCGTCGTCAGGAGACTGAAGAGATGCCGACAGGGAGTGGGGCTTATATGCTGGTTGGAGGTACTGGTTCAGTCTCCTGAGTTCACTGTCCGAAATGTTGAGCCTCTCCGGTTCTTATCAGAACCATACAGACTCAAAAAGAGATATTGCATGGTGCTTACCGCAAGCTTTCCATCTTAGTCGTCTGTCACCATGAATAGCTTGAAATCCCATCTGTATTTTAATTACCAAATAACGAAACAAAAAATGTATTCACCTCCATAATGCAATGTCACAGTCAAGTGCTCGTTTGCTGTCACTGCAAAATGTTGCGGAAAACGTTATCTAGGCAGTACGTGCACAAGTACTGTGTACATGTATCTCTGACGGACAACTGCTTGGACTTTGAAATGCTGCACAGTAGCTGCCAACATGTAAACCTATACGTGGCGATTCAAGGTTTCCAAGGTGGTTTTTTAGGGGGCCATCATTTATGCACAACCATATCTGAATCTCCCAAGAACGGACACATGGTGACTGCACGTATGAGGCTCATGGATGCAAAGCTGGCATGTGGACATGTAGGAAAGTCTTCAACTTCTCCACCTGACAGAGTTGCAGCGACGTGAACGTACTGTACATGTGTGTACATGTAGTGGTACTGTTCATGTATACATGTAGATCTGCACAAAGTGTTGGCTTGTCTACTGATCTGTTCAACTGTGACGATCGAAAACAAACGTCCCTGGGCTGGTCTCACTTCCACGTCTCCCCAGATTACAGCTCCATGAGTCACTGGAGATCAAGGTGAAATATAGCTATGACATCACCCATGCTGCACAACAATGGGACAGCACTAACAGTCACGGAGCATGGATTGACTGTTCTGGAAGTTGTGAGACTGTTAACCGATCAGACTGAAGAATTCACCGCTGCTTCAAATTTAGAGTACTTTGCTGCCGATTCCACAAAATAACAGAGACTTCAGAGAAGACTGGGACGCCTCAGTTCTTTCCTAAATTCCAACGAGTAGCTTGGTAAAAGATGTGATGAACGATTGAAATGTGTTACATGTGATGCATGCACACAGCTTCAACATTTTCAAATGGAAGCAACTTGCTGCGCTTAACAGACTGTTGAAATTCACAGTCACTTCAGAGATTGTAGGTGTACATGTAGAGATCTGACGGCTGTCCACATCACCATGACCATGATGACCAGTGCTGATGGCTGAACATTTACTTCATGCATACTATACAATGTAGCGCTTCTCGTATGCTAGGTACTTGAGTAGTCACGTTAACATTACCAATTGTTTGAAACATACGTACAGTCTAACATACAGATGTGTATAAATGGGTCATGCGCCAGCACTCTGTACTTTAATACTCAACAGGTACCACACCTACATGTAGATTCATTTAGTGCTGTAATTGAGCAGGTCTTATCATACACATGTACCAAATGAGCAAACAGAAGATCTAAATCCATTGTCAATATGCACTGCATCAGATATCACAGCCATCTACAAACATGAGAAAAGTAAGCCCGCTGTCTTTTTGAAGGTCAACAGACAACTGAAGGATCCAAACTACAGCATGATCAAACTGATGCAGTGACTTTTGTCAGTTCATTTTAGAAACAAATGAAAGCAGGCAGACTACAGAATGCTTCATACCGGTACATGTACATGTAGGTGCCCTGGAATACACACATGTAAATGTACATGTAGGTGCCCTGGAATACACACATGTACATGTGCTTTACTGTTTTGGGCATTGTTTTATTTTTCAAACCAGGGAGATTTTTTTTCCCTGAACAATGTCGATCGGGTCACAACAACAAAGTCAAGACTTGGAAAATCCACCTATCTACATGTATACATGTACATGTACATGTACGTGTCATGACAGTAAAATGCACAACGGCAGAAATATGAGAGAAAATGTTTCACATCCATCCAAACATCGGCCTGTCAGCAGGTTAAAACTATGACTTAAAAACAAATGTACCTCAAACTGAGGAATAAATGAATTTCTTTTCAATGAAAATGTAAGCAGTCAGTGTGACAAGGTAGGCCTTCCAGTTGACCGGTACACATACATGTACATGAATTTCAGGCAGATGGGCGTAGTTTTTGGCCAAGAATGACATCTAACTTAGGCCTGCTTTAAGCTTAATCAGTTATACGGAGTAACTGCAGAATACATGTACCTCAAACTGAGGAATAAATGAATTTCTTTTCAATGAAAATGTAAGCAGTCAGTGTGACAAGGTAGGCCTTCCAGTTGACCGGTACGAATACATGTACACGTACATGAATTTCAGGCAGATGGCTGTAGTTTTTGGTCAAGAATGACATCTAACTTAGGCCTGCTTTAACTTTAATCAGTTATATGGAGTAACTGCAGAATACCCAGCCACACTAAAAAACGACCCCTGGAATGACTGGTTACGTGGGTACAAGGTGAAAATCCCTTGAGAAGAGTGTGACACTTTGACCTGTTCCTGGCTATGAGGTTGATCCTACGGGGTAGGGGGATATTCTGCAACTGAGCTGGTTATACCCTAGCCCAGGTTGGACGTTGTCTTCATTTCATTATGACTGACGTCCAGGGCATAAAAGTTGTGAACAAAACGACCACAACTTGGGTTCTAATTTGTTCTTGGTTTATCTTGTTGAAGAAACTAATTTTTCACGCTTACAACAAGTTCTTTGTGGCCTTATCTTTGCGTCTGGGGGGTTTAGGAATTTCAGAATGAACCATGGACTGCAAAATCGAGGAAAATAAGTTAGAGAAAACGTTACTTTTGTAGACGTAATTCATCCTTTCTTGAGTCTACTTGTAAAGTGCACGCACCCACAGTACAGGAATCTGAGCTGCGTGCACGTACTACAAGTGCGTGATTTCCAGTGAAGGTCTGTTGCTCGCCTGCTACACTGAGGCTGTGACTGGTACTTTAACCCGCCTGCCACCGAGCAGATATAAAAAATACAGTTCCGTTTTTGTCGGATTGGGGGCTTCAGACTGACCATTTAACCCACTATCGGTTACCCCTAAAATGTTCATATTTTGCTCTGCTTTAAATTTCGGTTTATAAACATAAATTTGCAACACAACCTGCTCTTTTATAAGCATAACCTTGGTTAGTGAAGAAGGCTTTGTATATGCAGGGTTCTTGTCCATGTACATGTAGTTGTATGGGAAGAACTTCATCAACAATCTCTTTTTGAAGTGTTAAACACGTTTAATTTGTTTGTAGAGTTTTATTGGTTAAAGATGCGTACATGCAAATACACAATACTGTAGAGATCCAATTTTTATTAAAATGAAACAGGTAACTTATCTTGATAATTGAAGAATAAAAAGAGGATTATATTGTGGGCATGATGATGGTGATGAACAGGCGAGAGCGATGCTATACTGATCGGGAACACAGTATGCAGAGGCAGTACTGGTGTGCGCACGTGCGGTAAGTAGCGATCACGCACAAATCGTTCTGTTGATCGGCCTTTCCTTTTCTACCAGTGGATTTGGTCAGACTTCAGTTCTGCTGGTTCCAGTCAGAACATGTAGTTTTGATTAGCGTGTATGCAGCTCGGAATCTCGTGCGCCAGGTACACGTAGTTGCGCATGCACACCGTACGAACTGCACTCGAGGATGGCTGAAAACAGTCCACAACAATGGCCAGAATTAACGTTACAACCGACTTTATTTTCCCGTTTTTGTCTTTGGTGGTGATATGTCAAATTGCTTAACCCACCAGCCGTGGAGATAAGGACACATAGGAGTTACAGACATGAACTTGGCTCCTTGGAAAAGGTAGAAATGTTGCAAATTTTAGTTATAAATTGTTCGCCCGATTGTGCACCTCCTGGACTCCCTCCATAACGTAGTAGTCAGGTTGGCAAGGTAGTTCTTTCCTCGCCTTCCACCTCTGGTCCCGGGTTTGATTCCGGGCCCGGTCCACATGTGCATTGGGTTTTCAGTCCCTACCAGACTCCGTGGGTTTTACCTAGAACATTCCTCTGGGGTTTTCCTCCCACCTCTAAAACTGTAACTGCTTCTTACTGTCTCCTCTTTACTGATGTTGGTGAATATGGGTCGTTTGGCGGCTGCCCGAGGCGCCCGTGTATGCCATCGGCTCAACTATGTTTAAATGTATTCATTGTTCCATGCTTAATGTCTTCATTGTACAGCGCATTTGAACATATCTACTTTATATGAAATTCGCGCTTTATAAATGAATAAATTATTATTATGGTAAGGGAGTCCACCTGGGCCTCTGAACTTCCAAAATTATTTTTTTATGCCTTAGTACTAGGCCTACTAGCCTAGGCCTAAATGCAAAGAGAAGCTGCCATGTTACGTTAGTCATGATACATGAATATGTGCAACAATGACCAATTTCCTGTTATTTATTGTTAAATAACCATTTTACATTTACGTCAAAGCAATTTGAATTATCAATTAAGGGCATGACATGACATTTTATTATTGAAAACTTTTGTCTTAACCATTTGTTAACAGGTGTTTAATAATGGCAGCTATTGACAAAAGGGAGGCATCTAACCTTTGAATTAAAGGACTTCCCTCGAGGAGTCGAGGGGGCAGAACTGCCCGACTTGCCAGAGTTGCTCCTTTCACGTTCACCGGACATGCCGGACCTACATGTACTTGACATGCTCGACGAATTTCCCCCACCATGCCCACCACCAGCATAGGCATGGCCGTGCCCGGGAGAAAATGGAGGCTTCGAACTCATCCTGTCATGCCTGTTCCCAGTTGTAGAGTCTCCTTCGCTAGCCCCATTTCCGAACCTCTGCTTCGCCCCGTTACTGCTCCGTTCTTCTCCGACTGTCACTCATCCCCACTCCTTGTCTAGGGTCCTCAAAAAATTACAGTAAACGATGAAATAATATATTAACAAAACTCGGCATGCCCTGTTCACGCTTTCACTACACTGCACGCCAGACGTAAACATGACATTGTCATGGAGCTTTTACCGAGGCCTTCTCTGATTGGCTTATTCTGGCGAACTGACAGGAATTGCTCGACAAAAGCCAATAAGATCTTTCGTTGTTTAATCTTTCAGTTTATTTCGCTCCTGGCGCAATTTTTACAATACAAGTGGCAGCTAATTGATTAACTCAACTGAATGATATTTGTTCTTTTACGAAAGGATTAAATTTTACTTATACATACACAAAATACGAAGAAAAATTTAAATTTGTTGTTCAGTGTGTAAATACATGTATCACCTTTCCAAATCGACGCAAGAGTTTTGCAAAGTTGTCGAAATATTGGTGGCGCTCTATTTTGCGACCAGTTGCGACCCCACTTTGGCCGTTTTCCAACTGAATACTCAACTTCGTCTCCGTCGCAGCCTTCATATAGGAAACCAATCTCCGATTGTGGGCCTGAAGCGTTTAACTTAAATTGAAATACTGTAATATTTGGCTCTTTTGCATCTTACTTGATCTTTTGTGGCATTATCAGACTTACTATTGCGCTTACAAACTCAAAGTCTGGAAGTAAAAAACAGGTGAATCTGCGACGGAGCCCAAGTCGAGTATTCGAAAACGGCCTATGATATCTGGTTGCAACCAAGAAATAATTAGCGCCCGCACTTTTATTGTGCCAGCTTGGAACTAAATGAATTTCAAAAACCAAACAAAGCCCAACATTTTCTTTTGGTCCCTGTCAGCAAAACAACAAACAAGTTCTTTTTGTCTTCCTAAAACAGTTCTTGAATTTTCTTTCTAGATTTTTCAAAGCAAATGAGTTTGACAGCTAAAATCGATTCAAATAAATTCCAGTTTGGCAATGCACTAGTGAGGTCTTGTACATGCGTAGCGCCTCTTAAGTTAGGTGGCTGCAAATTGCATGAAACAATCTAACAGAAAGGATACAAAAAAAGCCAACCAGAAACCAGAATGACCAAACAGAATGCTCCACAAAACTAAAAGAAAAACTCAAATTCAATTATTAAAGAATAAACATATTGCAGTTAATAAGTTTTCACATATGAAATAGCTGTTTGTATAATTTAAAAATAAAATTTTAAAAATGGAATATTTCTTGATAAAGTATGAAGGTATATCGGTACAGCTTACACTAATTTGTACAAAATCCCTCCATCCATACTGCGTTTAAATTTTTAATATTGGTTGGCAACTTTCATTCTCGCAAAACTAAGGGAAATAATAAATATGAGCTTGGCCAGTCTTATTCGTAAATGTTCGTTTAAGACTGGGTTCTCCATCGACCAATAGGAATGGCTAAACTATTTTAGGTATTTATGAATGCTGAAGAAAGTAACAATTAAAATGTTTGTGAAGAAATGACAGTCAACAGGGCAGAAACGGAGGGCACAGATGTCCCGCTGATGACATCTTCGAATAGTTGATTGTTCTTCTAATTTCACTTAGTGTGGATTACAGTCAAAACTCGTTAACACGAGGTCCTTTGGCAAATTACCTTGATATAACAGAAATGAAAACAATGAAAAAAGAAAGAATCGGGACTTAAAAATGTCCTTGTCTCAAGCGGAATCTTGTATTAACAGTGCTCTTATTAACGAGGTTCAACTGTACATGTTGCACAGCTCTTTAATTACTGTTTTACAAGTCAGAGAACTCCCACTCTTTCAATTTAAAAAAAAAATTCAATGTCTTTTCCTTCTTCCTCCTTCTAAACTGGTTATTTAAACACTTTACAGCGGGAATTTTTGTCTAAAAATGCCCCCATATACATGTTGAGGTTCACATCCATTTGAGGCAGCTCTCAGGCCTCCCACACTGTCTGTTAACACCGCCTCCTCCATCCTTAGTGAATGTGTGATTGTGTGACTGCCACCAGAAATTATCAAACATTAGAAAAGGTCATCAGTGTTTGACACCATTGGTTAACGTCGTTCGGCTGCCAATGGCCTCCTCATACGTTGGTGGGGCGTCATCAAAACGGGAGGCCAAACCTATGAGGACATGACGGACATAGAAAAACAGGTCAGGACTTAAATCATTTGTGCAATCAAGCATTTTGGTTGATATCTTTCATTTTCCCCGTGAATTAAAATACCTGTCACTTACAAATCAGCTTCTCTATAATATCTGCCTAACAATCAAGCTTTTACAATGTGAGGGGTGTTTTTCAAAATGACAACTCCCTTTTGTCAAGCTCACAGTGATATATTGTCACATTTCCAAAATCCTTTGCAGTCCATCATCATTCTTGGATCAGGTATTTTGTGGCTGCGACAGTTTTTGTCATAAACACAACCCCATCAAGGAAGATAGCCATAGCCGCAGGCAACAATGCCTATTTCAAATCCATTACACAGACCCTTTAATGCTCATGTCTTCTCACCATTTACAACTGGAGGACATGGAATCTGATGAGCCCCTGTGTTTGCTTTGTCCAGCTGAGGTGCCGATGGTATTGCATCCACTGCAGGTGGTACTGCCGGGGCAGCCACATCACGGAGTGGTACCGTGCCAACCGTTAACCGGAACAGTGGTTTCAATGCAGCCTGATGTACTGCACTGGGGTGGAAAATGTTGAATTCGTATCCACTTTAGTTTGATCTGAACAACCTTGATAATATGCACCTACTCCTACACAGGCCACCTCCATGCAGACTTCTCAGATTTTGTTCGAGTACAAAATACATGGGGTATCAGCTGAAGATGAGCCAAGGCACTCATCCACAACGCAATGCCACATGTCCGATTAAGTTAAAAATTCACAATGTTACTGATAAGGAGTGTCTTCACTTGCTTGCTAAATGTTAAAATAATCATGCATGGGTCAGCCGAGTTCTTGGGGTACTCCAACTGTGATATGGTCCCAAACAACCCGGCTCTTTGCGGGTTACCTACCAGCTGCACCTGCGTACAGCCAGATCATGTTGCTAGATCTGGTGCTTAGTGGTTTGAAAACCACAAGCCAAATATAACAGACAAAATTAAATTCACCGTCCTCATAAGACAGAGGGCTCCCATCTTGATAGGTTGGTTATTTTTTATGTTATTTTTTTACAGGCTATTTTCCAGGCTGTAAGTGTTGCTTACCTTGACGTAATACTGGACGTTAATCATCTGGCAACCAGGCATTCCCGAGGGCGGCACGCTGGGTGGGATATGCAGGGCCTTCATTCTGAAGGGCGTCACCTTGCCCTGAGGACACGCGACACTGCCGAATGAACTCGACAGTCTCCTGTTGTGGACGTTTGTGGCATCCACCAGAAACTCCTCGACTCTGTAGGTCGTTTCCTTCAAGCATAGAAAAGGTTCAAGAAAATGGAATGAAATGAGAACAGAAATCACTACACAACCGTACATTGAGATTCAGTCAGAGGACGGGGTGCACACAATGTCGTGGGAGTACAAGGGTGGATCTGGACGCAACTTATCGGGGGGGAGGGCCAACTTTTTTTAAGAGCCCCAAAATTTGGGAATTTCTTGAACTTTTGCGGCCTTTCTGAGTGCGAGGTAAAATTTTGACACTTTTTCACTTTTGGAAGGCAGGGAAATGATATCTTTCCAAAAAACTGCCTTTCATTTTTTTTTTCAAAAATAAAAAACTTGCCACTTTTTTGGAGGGGCCATGGCCCCAGTTGGTTCCTCCCCCCCCTAGCCTACTTGTGAGTTCGAGGGCCATTTTCAAGAAAAGGCCCTCCTTCAGAGGACAGTGAATCCCCTAGTGTTTTTATCCTCGATTTGAACGCATGGCAACTTACACACTGTAAAGGGGTCGGTCATCGGCAGGAAATCACTTCCATTATCTTGTACAACAAGGGTTTTTACACAGCATTCGTACATTGCCAATGATTATCAGATGTCAATTGGCTTTTGGCCAGTTTTTGTCTCGATGCAATACCACAACTTACCTGGATAAGGGCCACTTCGATATTTCGCTGCTCTTTCCCGCTTGCGTTGTTCACATGACCAGTCACAATGACATTCTCGCCGGGGATGTAACCTCTCTTGGGGAGGCAAAAGGTGACGTCCGTGCCGGTGGTCATGCCAAGTCCGAACAGGTTGCGAACGTCGGTCCTGCAACTTACTGGAGCCTATGCGAGAAAAATTATAAGTAAATGCTGGACACTGATTGACATTTGACTTTCCCCTTGTGCCCTACTTCCGAAAAACTAGTCTGACTTTCTTAGAAGGAATAAAGAATCCCTGTTGATTTCCTTGTTTTGGGTATAAAGAGTTCTAGACGATTTTCTTCTGGAATAAAAATCAAGTGTCTGATGCAAAGCCGATTGACGCAAAACCTACACTAATTGTGAACATCTATTCCTAAACATTTAATTCTGAACAGTTTAAATTTGCTTTTGAAGTGAAATTACAAATCATTCTTAAGAGATGACGAACTAGACAGTCCCAATTTGTGACAGAAGTAATAGGCTTTCTGTCTTCTAAAAATCTGAGTTCGAGAGCAAAAGAGTTGAACTAAGAAAACATAAATGCAACTGTACCACGTTAGGGCGCATTGGTGATTGTTGAGTAGTAAATGAAATTTTTTAGGACAAACCTTGAGATTTAACCTGGGCATGCTGTTGAGGTCCACTGTCGGTCCATGCATGCTGAACGCTCTCTCGGTGGAGTGCTCCTTATTGAGGATTACCCGATTGATGCAGAGGGGTCGCCTTGGCCCGGTAGCGGACATAGCCGTGGACGCCCTCGAAGGGGGCAGGGAGGGGGTTTGTCGTTAGGGAGGCGGAACTTGAACGGGAAGGAGTGATCTCCTGCGGACAGACTCAAGCCCGGTTTTGCCGATTCACTTTTTCCTATCAGAGAACAAAATATGGCTAACTTTTGTGTGTGTTTGTTTCTTTTTATTACAGAGTTTAAGACTAATTTTGCAAAAGAAATTTCACGTGGAAAGTTCAGTTTGTTATAACACTTTTTAAGGCTTGGAAATAGATGTGCACAAATATTAACGGTTCCAAATGCATATCTCCCCAATAAATGATCTGTTAACTTAAAAATGGCATTATTTATTTATAATACGTGAATCCAATAAAAAATTACACATTCAAAAGCAAAGAAGAATTAGTTCAAAGACCAATATGACAAACTAGAGACAGCAGCCTCTGACAAGTTCCCAATTCACTTCAAAGGCAACAGAAATTACAGTAGTGATAAAATGAATTCAAGGGTTCGGTCAATTTTGGGGGAAAGCCCATCAACTTACTTGCTCCAAAAACACAAAGAGTGGAGTTGAGGTACTGATGCCTCTGCTCGTGGTCTTCATTGTCATAGCTTGAACTGATTTTCACCCAGGCAGTACAGGTGAACTGAATCCACACACCTGAGGATATCCATACAGAGGTCATTTGCAGAGAAAATGCTGAAAAGTGCCCAATTGTGGTGAAAAAAATTGCCACCGAGAGTTCCATTCACATCGCTAATTTTTTTCCCTGCCACTGCGTTATCAGAAAGTGATAACATGTCCTAACAAATCAATTCTGCTGGGAAAGTAGTGGAAAATATTTACTCGGAATGCACTCGCAATGCTTCAGACCAGTTTCACAAGGGTTTATGCAAAGCTTGTCAAGTGACGTCCGTGTCTAGAACTCGTTTCAAACGGCCCATGTTCTCAATGGGGCCATTTCAGAATTTCTTGGTTTCACCCAAGGTAATAGCACCTGTAGACTGTGGGGCTCATCGCTCCAGAATTTGAGTGTTAGGCAAAAAAATGGGGTTCAGTATCAAGTTGACACATAAAATGGTCCCCTTTGTATTGCAACAGAGGAGTAAACACAGGGTCCTGTTTACATGTTTCTAAGTACCAAGTTGCAGGAGTGACAAGGGACAGACAGGGAAAGGAAAGTGTTCCATATACGTAAGCCATGTGCACAAACCATGTGAGCATGGTGAGACTGATCTGAAAAATTCTAAGCCTTTTTTATGTTGAATACCTCAATGTCTTCCCTGCTAAATTTGACTTTTTATGTCATTTTATTGCTTCCAAATGGTAAACAGGTAACTGCAGGGAAACATCAGGGTGGCAGTGTCTTTATTAGGAATTCTTTTAACAGGGAACAAGCAGAGGTGAGGTTAAAGCAGGGTATAATTTGTGGAATTTAGAATGCTGCTTCCTGCCTCCCACTTTTTTCATCATATAATATGATTGCAAAAATGAAGCAAACACATGAGTTTGGGACTGAGCAAAATTTCCAAGTTTGAGAGGAAATTGACTCCCATAGACTTTGCATTCAACCCGCTGACGTGCAGTCAGGGACACAACATTCTCTTCACATGCATGATGTACGATTCTACCATTCTACGGGCTTAAAGTAATGGTCCAGGCAATCCAAC
>NW_028257781.1:0-44753 GCF_054643075.1 Acanthaster planci | reverse complement strand
GATGTTGAGCTAAATAACTGTATGAGGTAAAGTACGATTAATGAAACACGTTAAAATTACTTGACGACAGCTTAAAGTAAAGATTATAATATTTGCCAGAATTGCGTTTTTGCTGGACAACAGTCACGCTAGATATCTGCTGTTTTCAACTGTTTTTAGTGCCTCTATCATTTAGGTTTTGTTAATTACCAAGAATATTATGTAACGTTTCCTCATAATATTTTCTATAGTTAATAAGCAGGTGTCTGAAAAATATCTCAGAGACTGTAATTAACAAAGATACACCCACTTTTCCGGTTTTGTGCATTATGTAATAGGCAAGAGACAACGATTTAGTGCTCAAATTATCGAAAACAATGAATCATACATAGAAAGATCCAAATATGTTATTTTTAAACACACTATATACAGTGTGGCGCAGAGGATGTTAATGGAAATTATTATGAGGTTAAGGAAGATTAATGAAACAAGTTAAATGTACCTGACGACAGCTTAAATTAAAAATTCTAAAATTCGCTAGAATTGCATTGTTTTTGCTGGACTACATGTAGAGTTACGCTGGATATCTGCTGTGTTTTGAACTCCTTTGGTGCCTCTGCTATTTAGTTTTGTTTTGAGTTCATTGCCAAAAAATATTATACAACGTTTGCTCGTGAAATATTCTTAGTTTATCAGCTTAACAGAGTTGAAAAGTATCTTGGAGACTGATTAGCAGAAATAAACTTACTGTCCCGGTATGATACAATCATAAACTGTTCAAAGTAACGAAATTAAGTTTTTGTTTTACATTCAGCGGCGTACCAAGCTTTTTTTTTGGGGGGGGCAAAGTTCAAAGAAATGCAGCTTCGGGTTTATTCAACATGATGTTGGGGGAGGAAAAATATCAAAAGGCTTACTCTAAAATCTTTGGGGGGAATGCCCCATTCCCCCTTCCCCCGGATACGCCACTGCTTAGGCCTACTTGGTAGGAGACCACTGTGACCTATACGCAGTTTATAAGCACAATATTATTTTTATTCTTTACTCGCTCTGAGGTAATATAAAAAATCTGAAAGTAGTGTCGAGTAATACAACACACTGCTGGTTCATTACAATGTCTTTAAGAATCTGATGTGTCCAAAGGATTTATAATACCCTTAAACCATGGCGCTTTTTAAACAAAAGACAACGTGATTAGTAAAAACGAAACGTAAAAAACGAAATATACTTAAAATGTCCCAGTCCATTATTATTAGGTGCAGGTCTGTATTAAACTGGAACTGGAAACCTCAAGTTTAATGTTATGAATTTCATTGTATAGGTTAAGCAAATGTTGTCAGCAAAAGGAACATTCACGTTCACCTTGAAAACTTGAAAACTAAATTTTCTCTATTGTTATTCCTTGAGTGGATTAGGTCACTTAACAATGCTTGAGTTCTTCAAAGTGGCATATATGTAATGTATTTCAATATGTTTACCGCTGGTATCTGTACTTATCAGGTACTGAAGGCAAATAATTAATTAATTTTGAATATGAAATTGCTTCTTTTTTGCTTGTAGACCAGCAATAAATTAAGTATTTGCAAATGATATTGATATCAGGAATTCTCTCTCTTTTGACTCAAGGTATGTGATTATTTACTGCGAATACAAGCTGTCAAAAACACAAAAAAAATAATAAAAATATAAAAAGCAGAATGGATAAACACGAACGAATGTCCGTGTGACCTTGAATAAAACAGACCAGTTATTATGTGAAACTTTTTTTACATACGCCGACTTCAGCAGACTAATTCATTTACCACCGTACGTAAATTAGACAGCTGTGGTAGGCTTGGATTGCAAATTCTAATTTTTTTTTAAACAGTTGTTCGAGGTAGGCCATTTCATTATTAAGATTAGGCCTTATGGCTACGCAAGCCCGATCTGGTTGTGTGATCAGTTACTCCTACTTTCAAAACAAAAAAAAAATTAATTACAGGCAATCCAATGGATTGCATTGTGCAATACATTGTGCATTGCACAATACATTGAAAAGGATTAATATCATAGTGGATTTACATTCCGGCTTTCTGCAGAAGGTCTTTGAGACAGTCAAGAAAAAAGTGGTACCGTTCGTCTTCTTGGTTTTGACCATGAAGTTTAGGCTCTGTGGTCCTGAAAAATGTAAGGCAGAGAGAAGCACGTACCCAGGATTTTTCGTTGGGGGAGCTCAGCCGAAATCTATCCCAAAAATGGTCCATGGTGCTCAAGCCCACCCCCCCCCCCCCTGTTGAAACATAGGGGACTGGGATTTACAGTTATATCAGAGCTATAGTTTAGGATGAAGTAGTTTTTGTGGCTTCATTTTTTTTTTAGAGAAAAACAACCGGGGTGGGGGAGGGGGGTAAGACCCCAAGCTTCTACCTTGCAAGGTGCGCCAATGGATGTATGCACTCTTCCATACATAGAAGGAGTATGCGCCAGCCCATTTTTTTCAGCCAAATCCAGATCGTGAGCGTCGCCAGGATTTTTTTCCCGGTAAAGAAATACTTCTGGGTGGGGAGAGGTACTCACCAACAACAAACTTCAGGTAATAAACTATTGACAACGGAGAAAGGGTCATTTGTTTGTTTTTGTTTTTGTTTTTGAAGCAAATCTGTGGTTTGTATCCGCTTCCATCCCTTAAAGGGGGTGAATGGCTCATGTCTTTGACCAAAAAGTAAGGATATTTATATTCATCCCGCCCGCCAATATCTACAGAGCCCCTAAAGGGACGTCCATTTTTTATCGCCTGCGGACGACATTATTTTACGACTTATTTTTGTCAGTACTCGTGTGTTTAGGGAAGGGGCGTAATCATACACGCAAGGGAAGTATTGAAATGAGGCTTATCGAACGCTGCAGTATATTGGCCAAGACATTCTGGGAAAAAGGTCAAGTCGAGTCCCCGCCACGATCCATCATGTCCATGTTCAGCCCACCCGTGATGTCATTACATTCAGGCAGCCTCCAGGGACCCGCTCGCCAGCCGGGGTAGCGGTGGCTGCAGGTGACACCAGGGTTGAGACCACGTGATAGCTAAACGAAGGCTCTCGTGTAAGTTTGACTTACACGACGTGTAAGCTAATCGAACGCTCCCAAAGCCACGATAGTTGGTGGGTAACACTTTGTCAACACAACTCGCCCGCGGGCCCATTAGGTTAGTGTTTCCCAGAGAGCGAGAGTTTTAAAACTCCGTATCCAGAGCCCGGCGACGCAAGGGCTCCTTTGTGTTTATATATGCATTTTTGTGTCTTATTCACTTAACGATTTAATATATACCAGTATACATTAAATGGGGAGTGGTCCTGTTGTTACTGATGACAAATTTCATCCCCTGTTTTTTATAAACTCTGATTCACGGCACCAATCATACTCATAAATACCTCACAGTCTCCCGTGCAACGTGATCGTGTATTAACATTATGTTGATAACGCCCGCTGAGAAGTGATACTCAGGCGCTGGCTCCCAGACACAAGACACTTTTTCGAATTGGTACGGTCAAAGAGTCTGCGTAAGACACAACCCGCACAACGCGCCACGCGCCCACAAAGTTCATTGAAGGGGCTCTATTGGACAACTTTCAAAAGGAATATAACATAAAATAGACTGGGAAAACGAAAGTAAAGTTGTTGAACAAAATTGTTGGAAATCCATTATATGTTGACTGCTTTTGACTCTCTGAATAAAAAGGAATGTAGGGGAATAGATATGTCGTTGGTCGGTCTTAAACTAATGTTTAAGACCTTTCTCAAGAAAGCGAACGTTGTTGGGCAGGGGATAATACCCTAGCCTGCGGCTCGGCAATTTTCCCCGTTCATTCTCCTGAGCCGGTCCGCACGTTTAACCTGCCAAGCACATATTTATTCCCTTAATATCGACCAATTATTCCTTGAATGTTGCTTGCACAGATTAGACCGGCCTTCCTTGTCATAATTTTAAGAAATAATGGGAAGAGTCAAATGGGAAGAGTCACCAACATAGGGCTGGAAAGCTCACTTGGTAGAGCAGTACGGTATTCCATAGAAGACAGGTGCAAATCCCGTTCAAGTGAATTTTATTTGTTCATCTTTCTAATGATTTATAAGCACCTGCTCAGTTTCCCTCTATAATGTCTTTCATAGTGTTATTTAAACAGTCCAGAAAAAACGAAATTCATGAAAGGGACCTAACTCCACTCCACCAAACTTCACACGCATAGGAGACAGCAATGATTACGCCCCTTTACTATATACACGAGTACTGGTAAAAATAAGTCGTGGGCACGAGATAAAAAAGTGAGTATCAACCCACGGTTTGGTCTTTTAAATTCGCCAATGAATGTTTTTTTAATGCAAATTAGTCATGATCTAACATGATCCACGTGAAAGACAGAAGAGGACGAAACCACACATTCTGGACACTCGAAGGGTTTTTTAGGTTTTAAACAGTTTCAATAGGAAAATGAAATATCGCGTTTGCAGCTATGCACTTTAAATTCTTATTGCATGCGTCCTACTAAAAACCCGGGTAAATGCAAAAACAACTAGTCACGCCCCTCCCCTGCGACCACCTATCGAGGTCCAAACCAGGTGTTGTCTGCCACAGTAGCACGCAAATAGCAGCTGAAAACATCGACCCAATCTTTTCAGGTATACTGAATTCATTTTCACGACTTTTGATACTATAATACGCGTAACTATTTTATGAGTATCTGCATTTTAGTATAAAACAGCTAGGCAATTTTTCTGAGCATCTGCTCTGTCGATTCATTGATGTTTCGGAAAAAAATTCCATTGTTAATTTTGGACTTTTGTCCTGCCCGACGTGTATTTAACACTGTATACTCATACAATGTATGCACCTGAAGGCTTGTGAAAAAAACCCACAAGCAGGGCAATAATCCAAAACTAATTAACATCTCCAGCGCAAATCCCCCTAGCAAAAAGGGCGGCAGGATTCCGTATGTTAAATACAATTGTTTTGGGACATCTGTTGGATATCTGCATTGGCATTTCCATTCAATAACGAAAACGGTGTTTTCGACTTTGTTACCCTGGAGGCAGAGGTAGCGGAATGCCATGGGGAGAAGCGCAGATGGTTTGTAGTCATCGAGTTGCACAAAATGTCATGTGTTACGCCCTCTTCATATATTTTTTTATTCGACGTATAGACTCATTTCTTTACACTTGCCTGCTGTACTGTGAAATAATCTACCGTCATCATGTTTTCCAGATTACGGCAACACTCCCCCCCCCCCCTTTTTGCAAGAGCATGGAGGAAGGACACATAAGCAGTTTGAACCGCCCGAGCTAGAACACGTGGCCAATTTCCTCTTTCTGGCACGCCTGTAGGTCCATAGCCAGAGCGCAGGGAATGCTTGCTACGCACCACCTTTTTCACAACGATAAGCCCCATTTGTACCCCATGATCATCGCTGCAATTTTTGTTGGTAATCTGCATCTTAAAACGTTGTGAACTGCCGTCTAAGAAGTTGAGCCAACGTTGGTGCTTGGTAAACAACATCAAATTTAATGCTTGCGCAGTTGCGTTTATCAGGCAGTGTGCCCGGAGTGTTCTTATGCATTTATTGCCCTTCCAAACGCTTTCTCCTGAACTTTTTGGGAATAAATATGCAGGTTGTTTGTAAGATTTGGAGTTTTATTTGAAGCACTTTATTCGAGCACTTTGATGTGCTAGAGTTGTAGCACCTTCTGTGTACTTTCTCCATGGTAAGATCACTTCAGAGGTATCTATGACACTGGAAGTGGCAGGCTTAATTCCTGCCCTGTGGTTGATTTTTTTTCCTTCTATCTTCTAGTAGCCCTCAACTTTGGCAGTCACAGAAGGGCCTTTGTTAGGGCAGCTTATACAATAATAGTAATTTGTGGATGAATGTGCAGTTCTCAAAATATCTCAGTTTTCATTCTAAGATTATCATAAATCAACTATGGAATGTAGAATCACTTAACAACAACTTGACATCGACATAAGATATGTGATTTTAGTCATGAACAGGATCTGTTTACACACTTTTCATCTCGGGTAGGTTTTGCGGTATAAGAATACTCATGGCAGCTTTGATAAAGTTCAATGTAACAATTTTTAGGGAAGTTGTGAAAGTTCAGGGAGCTTTATGCTTAACCTGCTGTAGTGGGAACCCCCAAATGAACAGTCCCTTGTAAACGCTCATAATTTTGAACGAAGGCTGGAAAATTATCAGATAGCTGATGAAGCAATATTTTTACGGAAGGGGGAACACAAACATCAGTGTAACAACCCTGAGGGAGTACTGATTGGTTTGGTCACAGTTAAAGCACTGACAAAGGCGGATTTCCTCCACATTTTCCCTTCTTTAACAGGCCTCTGATTGGGGGCATGCCTTATAGAAGTACTCCCCTAGTTATAACACTTATAATGAAAATAATTTTAATGACGAATAATTTAAGTTTACACCAAACATATTTTATGATTATTGCAGTGGCGGATAACTTTCAAGGCTCTTGACACAAGACAGAAAATGTGCGATCTGCACAGTTAATTAATAAGTAACCAAATTAACAGATACCAGCAAAGCGCGTTGTGTCACTGTGCACTGAGCAGTAATTCCGCTTTAATTGTGAATTTCTTCGACTCCCAAGGTGTATATGTTAGGAGGGGTTTTCGTTGATTGTCCTAAGCCCTCACCACTTTCCATTTAAATACCGCTCACAGAGTAGAGTTTTTTCAGCAAATGCTTTCTACATTACCGTACTGAAGACTCTTCGGAGTGGACAGTGACCACGTTACCGGATTTATTCCTGACTCTCAATGTCAAATGTAATTTGTCAGACGTATTCAAGAGTACAACACCTCTATCACACCTCCGACTGAGAAACTCACTTTCTAACCATGTTTAGGCCTAAGTTTGATTTTTTACCATAGGACTTTGGGTGCTGAGGGTAAAAGGCAATCATAGAGCTTTTGGAAATGAAAGTTGAGTTGTGGGGCTTTTTTTCAACGTCATGTGAATAAAAGATCAGCCATGAGTAATACTTTCTCTTTACGGGACTATAGTTATTAGTTAGTTGTGAAAAACACTTGATATGCTTTCTATGCCTTTGTCATCTTTAAGTTATCTAATAAAAATACTGTGGAATATTTGGTTATAAAAAAATATTGTTTTGGAGACCGAATGTGACGAAAGTAAACTTAGTGCTTTTTGTATTCAAGAACATAGCAATATTTGCATTTCACAAGTTAAGATAGTAACTGTCCAGGGTAACAAAATGATTTGATCAAAACAAAAACTATTGCATTTCTCATATAAAATGGAAGACAAGTGTAACCTATGCATAAAATTCACCATAACATTTTTTACACCACTTCACACTAAGAATTTAACTTGCTGACAAAGTCGGTTGTTCTTTTCTTGTTGGGCAGACCCCTTAGTTACATTGACTTACTCCGTGCTAACGATCGACCTGGACTTTGTAACAAGGGTTGCTAGTAGATTAGGGTGGAGTGACTCCTGCTAGTACAGTTTATTTGCATTCGAATTACTTAGCTTGTGGCGTTATGAAAGGAGGTGCACTCCTTTCCCTTTCTTCCAGCGGAAACGTACTCTAGGCAATAGGTGTAAAAGCCGGGGCACATGCTTACATGTTGAAGATTCGCAAATGGGTGCTAACAGAGGAAACGTGTCTTGTTTTTGACCGCCGAGATGGTTCGACTGCAATTTGTGCTAGTGAATGTCGTACGTTTTCCTCTGCATACATTTGTGTACCACATGCCTCATGTCTGCTATGCCTGTATGTAAGTATTTTTACTGTGGTGATTGTATAATCTGCACTGGTTATGATGTAAAAGTGTTAGTGCTAAATGTAAAAGAGGATAACATATCTTTTTTTACTTGATTGAACCACTAGCTTCAAGTTGAGTGTGGAATGAGGCCAAGAATTCTGTGGAGTACACTGAAAGCATCCATTAGGCCTACTGGTATGCTATTTTTCATATTCATACTGCGGATTTCTTTTTTTGGGGGGGGATAAATGCCAGAAGGCGTGTGCCAACTATAATTAATTCATTTCTTGACAGTTAACACTATTTTGTGTGTGCTACCCTCTACTAGTGGGTGCGTAGTTAAAAGAGCTTAAGTTACCATACAAGCAGGACATCTCATTACTGCGGTTTGTGGCAGAACTCGGCTATGCTATGCTCAGTTTTTCTGACACTCGCCATGCATTTTAAAACACAATTATAAGTGAAGCTGATAATTTTTGAATTCAATCTGGCGTCTTCTTCATGGCTACAAGCTTGTTAATTAACCGACGTGCATTGAGCACATGAGTAGATCATGTTGACATTTAGGCTGAGCTCATGTCTCGGACAAATGAATGTCTCGTGAGAGCAGTTTGTTGAATTTGCACAAATGTGCTTCAAAAGTTTTGAACACATTACATTTCGTTACGCGTAGACTTTATGGCATTTTAAAGAAATTTCTTCTGGAAAAACCGCTATATGTTTGCTGCAATTCACTCTAAATGGTTGTTACATGTTTCCTATCAGCCCCCAAAAATGCAAGATCAGCTAGTTACGCCCTCTCCTATAGCTAATATAAAGGTGAGATCCGGATATTGTCTAGCTGCCACAATGGCACGCAAAGACGTAACAGTAGAAAACATCAAATCGATTTTAGATTCAGCTGTAATGAGTCGTTTTCAACAGCTTGGTACTATTATACGCGCAATTTTGCATAATGCATTTTAGCAAAAAGAGTTACGACTTTTGAAGACATCTGTTGTCTCTGTATTCAATTCTCTGCTCAACAACGAGAAAACTGTTGTTTACGATTTTGTTATTCCCCGAATGAGAGGGGCGGTGGGATGCCCTAAGGAGAAACGCAGATGGTTTAGGAAATCTCATTGTGTCATTGTGTTTTATAAACACAAGGTGTGTGAGTGCGTGTAGTCCCGTGTGAGTTTGTTTCTGCATTCAATTGGGGACCCTGAACAATAGCGGACAATAAGGTCCCCGATTGACAGAGGGTCCCCGATTGACAACTGTGTACAAAACACATGGGTGGTCTTCTAAAAAAGTACAAACAAAAGAGGAACAATAGAGGGTCCCCAGTTGCAGGCAAATACACACTTGGGTGGGTGGGGGGCTCTGACACAACATGAATTTATGAGGCGGTTTCCTGAAACAAATGTACACCTGTAGTATGTCTAACACTCCTTCAGAACCCTACTTACGGTGATTAAAAATTGCTCTCGTTTTTAAGGTCTATTGAATATATTTTGGCTATTGGGAAGTTTAAAAAATTCTTTACAATCCGCCTTAATAGGGTCTCACCAAGGAAGGGTGTGTAGTGATAAGCCTTTGTTGTTTTGAATGTCGTTTCCTCGTTTTGCACAGTCAGTAACCCAGCAAGGCTTACATACCTTCCTGCAGATTCTCTGGTTATGTACACGTAAACTTTTTTGTTGATTCCATAATTTGCATTGGTAGTTAAAATGATAGCTTGAAATTGAATTTCCCCATGTGGCACACCAGGCTGCATCCGAATTCTGCTTCCTCCTTTCGAAGGGACGGCCTCTTTTCAAACAGTATCACTTGATTAATGGATCAGTTCTGAACAAACAATTAATGATGTCTGTCGACAGGAACCTTTTTTTTTACAGGAACCTTTTTTACTACATGTACTAGAGGTAATCTCAAACAAAAATTTTAAAAGGTCAGGACTGAACTTAAAGGGCTCTCTTATTACAACAATTTTAACAAGTTGGCATACATACGGAGGAAATTCTTCAAAGTAAATCTACACAGCCAAAAAAAGGATTTGTTGTCATGGGGATAATTTATATTGTAGGAATATGAGTTTTAGCAGTCATCTAGTTGAAGTAACAGTAATTTATTCATAGAGGTCATGAATATTCAGTGCCTATTTGTTTCGGTGTACTTGCTATTACAACTACAGGGTCCCTTTTGAATAGTCTCAAATATCGTGCGAGAGTTAGACTTTCTACTTACCTCATTAGTGAAATTTTTAGGTAAGATTACTTTTGTACATATTATCTGAATAATTTAGAGGATAGATACATTTTAACCGGGTTTTACGAACAACGGGGGGGGGGGTGGTACTCAACACTAGAATAGCACGCACATGGTTTGGCGCTCTCTCGCTACTGTTTTGTTGCTGTCTAGATTGGTGACATAAGAGCATCACAAATTACTCTCTTTTCAAGGATTTGGGGGTAAGTCATTCGCATTTCTGCCATTGAGTTTGTCCTGCAAAGTTCATAGAAGACACTGATCTGTGTGGCTTTCAGTCTGATCCATTCTTGCGGCTCAGGGCGAGTGACATTCGCTGAGTGATTAGAGTCTCATTTTGAAGTTAAATGGCCTTTCTGTATGTAGACATCGCACACACAGTGCTGTGTTGCATTAGACAATGGCAGCGTAACGTACTGTACATGTAAATTGTAAAGCATTATGTGCCTTGTAGTGTGGGTCGTGCGCTGAGCACAACAGTGTACATAGGTCTAATTACTGGACGCGTTGCCCCTGTACTTAAATTGCATATTCCTATGAATGGTCAAGATATTTGTGTGTGTGTGTGTTTAATCGTATAGCCATTTCCTCGGCTGATGCCCCTTATTATAATAATTATTGGCACCGCACAAGGAGAGAGGCACTCACCGTTTACATTACATAGTGCATCGGGGTAAGCCTGGCATCTTTTTAATTACACGTACTTGTAAATAAACGTGATAAGTCAGTCAGTTATTAAATACACACATGTATTGGCTCCTCTGGATTAGATATGTATGTAGTAGTTGTCTTTGTGACAGCTCATGGATTTATTTATGTTGATACAACCTGTATTGTATGACAACCATAAAGCGAGTATTATAAAATTGTAAAACATATTTTATTGTCTACAATTGGCAGGGTTTTTGATTTTCTTTTCCTGATCTGGAATCATCAAAATAAATTTCTGGTGGGCAACTATCGTTTTGTGGTACATTTTCTTCTTGATATGCTTAACTCTTCTTTATGGGGTGAACCTGACCACCCTAAGGTTCACTGGGGTGCTGCCTCGTGACAATATGTTAGAAATCTCACTCACATTTGAGTCGGCATGTCTGTGGTATCTAGGGATACGAGTAAAGTTAATTCAAAATGTAAGTCGTGGTTTAAAAATGACAAGACGTCGGCAGATAAATTTACTGAAGACTCGACACGATGAAAAATGCATTGCAATGCCCTGCCCTACCCTTTCAGTGTAAAGAATTGTGCAGAATTCCTGACTCGTGACACTAATCATGTTTTGATAATGCATACTTTTTATCTTCCATTTTGTAAATGCGTACGTTGTTTACAATGACCGTGTAAATTCAAATTTGGCATGCTTAAGGGGGTTAAAATATTGCTAAACAAAGACTTTCGTGTTGACAGTGCAGCTGCACAGATGCAGTTTGGGGAAAAATAAATGTTTTTTGTCATAAACATGTAAGTTTAATTTAAGCAGCTAGGTTAAAACACCTACCGAGTGAACAGAAATCATTGTATTGACTTCTCCAACCACACCGCAATTTTATTATGTGCCAACTAAAACAACATTCTGGGGGATCCACACTGCAAAAAAATTCCCATATTAAAAATAACACCGATGGTGTCGAATTTTATTATTTACTGGTGTTTATTTTGGGGAGGTTTTTGGTGTTAAATAACACATATTTTTGGTGTTCAACTTAAAATAATTCCCACGTGTTTTCTTGGACAAGGAATGTGGTATTAGGTAATACTGTTAGAAGCCACACTCGTACTGGTGTTAATATTAATACCCCAAATAATGTCATCTCTTCTGTAGTGGTCTTTGGGGAATTATTTGGCATGGAACAATACCTGAAAACTGAAGAAATTCTACAAATTAGTCAAATTTCGAATTAAATTATTGGCAACAGGACTCTTAACTTGATGAGATTTTTATTGATCAGTGTAATTAGAACTATAAACAAGTTAAAGTACCAATCCTAACTAAAAATAATATTACTATAATTAAAAAATTCACTGCTGCAGAGAAAGGAATGCAGTGAAAATCTGCAAGGGAACACAGAAAATTAATTTAGAAACTTTTAAATAGAACACAGTTACTGTAAATCGTTCATGTATATAATGTCCTAACACCACTTAACCAGCAACTTTTATGTTTTACCTGTACTCTGACATGAGAGATACAAGTAGCACTTTCAGTATTAGTGTAGCTCAATGCAAAAGAACATGTCTGCGAGATAAATACTGGGTAGAATCACATGTTGTTAAATTTCAAATCAAAGACAATCGCAGACCATCAACAATATCCCTTTGTTTTTTGACAACAAACTGAGTAGGAGTTTTTTCATCTTTTACTGTAAAAGAATGCCTGTAAATACTATAGTACAATTACATTGTTATTACTACTATATTTGTTGAATACATCTTTCAGTAATTTGGTACTACTTGGCAACTTTGTAAAATTTGGCATATTAGGTATCTCAAGCCACTTAAAAGTAGTGCTTTACCTTAAACTTGCAGCTTGTAAATTGCACCATGAATCTGTAAGTGAAAACTCCTATTTAGAATTGGAACCTAAGATATCCTGTATTGAATGTAGGGTCATCGTTTGGTTTTTGTCAAGGTAATGCTTATTTATAGGCAAAATTATAAAAAAGACACCACTCAATCATCCACTTTGTTTTTGATTCTGTTTTGCATGTACTGAATAGGGTAAAATAACTATTAATTACAAAAAAGGCAATTAGCACGAGAACCATGTATTAACTTTGCACAGAGCAATACCAATTAGCCAAATGTTTTGTTTTACGTGTGTTCTAATCACACAAAAATGGGATCAACAAAATCTTAAATATAAAAAATCTTTGGCAATGCTTTCAATTCAACATGCAGGTTGGTGATGCCCAGGTAGTACCGTGTTCAGATGCACGTAATCTTGGCGTTTTGTTCGATCAGCACATGACCTTCGAGAAACACGTCTCACACATTTGTCAAACATCATACGCTCATCTCCGGCGCATCGCTACTATCCGGCGAATGCTTACAAATCAGGCAGCCGAACAGCTCATTCATGCTTTCATAACTTCCAGACTCGACTTCTGCAACAGCTTACTTTCTGGTCTCTCTAATAACATGCTCCGTCGCCTCCAACTGGTTCAGAATGCTGCTGCACGCCTGCTTACTGGCCATAAGAAATCCACACACATCACCCCTTCACTGGCTGCCTATCCAGTATAGAATACAATACAAGATCATTTTGCTCACATTCAAAGCACTTCACGTTTCCGCCCCAGACTATCTACAATCACTCTTACAGGTTCGCAGCTCCAGGTCGGGCTTGAGGTCATCAGGAAAGTCACTATTTGTTCCTCGATCCCGCCTGAGCAGTTATGGTGACAGGGCCTTTTCAAGTGCCGCCCCCCATCTTTGGAACTCCCTCCCGGTAGATCTGAGAGAAACACATAACCCCACACTCTTTGCCCAGAGATTAAAAACCCACCTTTATGTCCTAGCTTTTCCTTCTTGAGACCGAGGCTCTTTCATCAGACCGGCGCCTTTGAATGGTCACCAGATACAGGCGCCTTATAAATGCTGTATTATTATTATTAATTCAAACATGTCACATAATCATTCTCCATTGGAACTACTTGAAAGAACAAGTGTCATAGAGCCACTGGGTAGACCCACCTGTTGGTATCTTTGGGTGAGGAGGATCTGCTTGTATTGTCTGATTCACTGGAGATTATTTCCAGGGTAATGTCACTTGCAGTTCTTGGGTAAAAACCTATGGAGCTGGGAATTGCAAGTAAATGAATAAGTCACAGGGGTCAGTAATCTTCAAACTCTAATACCCACTTTAAAACAATAGACCAATACAGACCACTTGTATGTACTGCATATACATTTACCACAGAGTTAGGGTCCTGGCCCTATGTAGCGTAGGCCTAGGCCTTTGTTAAGAAGCAATAAATTATGAAACCATTGTATTTTTCTGAAGATAGCCCCATATAGGCAAGAAATGTATGAACGTTTTTACTGTCAATTTTACCCCTTTCAAAAACGACCGGCATGCAAATGTACACGTAGAGTGTTTTGGCCAAAATTGAAGGGAATCATTTAAACAAACCAGGTTTACGTACATGTGCATGTATGGAGTTGGCCCTCACGAGGGAACACTGGGTATATGGAGCGCCAATATTAAGCCTACTGACTGTGGTATGGGATTACTATGCTGGATAAAATGTAATTTGTGTTTGGTTCTGTAGATAATTTTATATCGACCAATTAGAAGGCTTCTTTTCAGAGACCCATGTGCTGTAAAACAAGTTTGACCCCAAGGCTATGTACCATCGCTTCTTCTTTTCAATTTCAAAGCCTAAGGAATTATTTTGCTATTCCAAAACACCAAATCCCATTTCAACAGAATAGAAACGATTGGTGTTTAAAACTTAACATCGTAGGTTTTGCAGTGCATCAGCTAGCCAGTTTTTAATTGCGTGCATTTGTTCAACGGGATAGCTGTTTTATTTTCAAATTAGCATTTTCTCATTTGGCCAGTCACGACACCCGAAGTACACAGTTAATGAATGCATCATTTCCGTATAAAGCCCCTCGCCTCTCTACCGCAAGCTTGACAAGCGTTTCGCTCCCAGTAAAGCAAAGAGACTCGGTTATTTAGGTGTTAAGCCAGAATCTGACCTACGGGGAAAAGAAACGTGAAGGAGAGTACGGAACATCAGAAGTGTAGCGATGGTGTGCATCGCTAGCCGGTGCACGGCACTGGCTCTTCTCATTACGTGGATCACAAGGTAAGATTAGTAATTTATTACGATTTTTCGTTTTGTCCCCAAATGTTTGAAGATTGCGTTTGACGGGAAGCTATTGATATAAGCCCATTATAACAACCCCTCCCGAAAATATCTCTTTATTTTGAAGAGAAGATTTCGTTGTAATTTGGCAATTTTTTGAAGTTTCACATTTTAATTACTTGGTCAGAATTTGTGGTCAAATATTAAAGACGTGTGCAGTAATCGAATTTCCAAGGCAATACTGCAAAACCATTGTTTTTCTCCAGATGAAGCACCAATTCCCCAAACTCTAAGAATTATTTAACAGTTCACATTACTCCTCAGTTTAGTCGAGTATGACCAATTTTAAAGAAGGTTGGATGCTTAAATAGACAATACCAAAATGGGGTCATTTACAACCTTAGCACCTCTCTTTGCATAAACTCTGTTTCTCAATGCACACGCACGCGTCAAAAGTAGATCTCAGATCACACTCGGCTACGTGCAGTTGTCATTGATGACAGTGAAGTTATTTTGATTTTGGATATTCGACATTCACATATTTTTCTACAGCAAATATCTCGTCTTCTATTGGGAAAGGTTTTTGCAGCAAATATTTCATTTCCTCGTGAACATTAGGAATTCACACAGGTTTGTACAAGGATTAGGCGTGTGTATGTGGGGAGGATTTTACAATCACACAGATTTGCACAGCAAGTAACAGGGAACACTTGACATCTGCAACCTAAAAGGACCAGCCTAGGTTCTTCCAGATTCGCGCAGATATATACCGTTAATATGTGTCCACGATTTGGTACACTTCACGAAGCCTTTTGAATCGGGGGCTCCTGGAGTAACGACACCGTGACCTAAGCTTCAGCGATGCGACTTTGGAGCGCAAAAATCGCTGTTCTGTACTAAAGCGATGCTTAAATTTGTTGGCCCCCTACCCTTATACACAAAGCCGCAAACACATTGCGATAGTCTCCGACCTATATGCATAAGTCAATGAGCAGGTTGCAAGAGTACAAATGCACCGAGGGGAAATCCTTGTGAAGCTGACCACTCAGTTCGTACATTCAGCAGTTGCATGCAGCACACGTTAAAAATGTGTTGTGCTACAATGCGTTTTCTGTCAAATGTATCAGTAAGTAACAGATAATCTTTGTAACGGACGCATTTTGTGACTGTGCAATGAATTAATATAAATGTGCATATTGACTCTTGTGCACAAAACCACTTTCACAAAGCTGATTTCGCTATTTTTCTCGTATTTCCTGTTAATGCGAGTAACAGGTAATGTTTTTGTGCAGACAGAATTTTATTCTGAGGCATCTTGTATGCTAAAATGTAAGAATCGCTAAAACAAATATGTTTTTAACCTGCCATCCTTCCGACTGTGACAAATGTCGAAAGAAAAAGTTATGCACATGATTATAAGCAAGCAGTACGCCATTATGGGTTAGTCTAGTAGCAACTGCATACTCCGTTGATCAGGCGAGAAAACATGTTAACCCCTGACATACGTATTAAACATGAAATAAAAACTGAACTTGCCAATGTCAAACAAAAAGCGTAGGTAGACATCTTCGTCTACGTTGTTTCCACAAATATCATTGTTTTAACCAGAAAACAACGTCTCCGTAAATTCACAAATGCATGACCGCATCCAGGTACCCGGCCAGCCCTGCGCCCTCCAAGCAATTTTTTTCATATCACACGCTGGGAAATTCGACTTGGAAAAAGGCAGCATTCGCGACTCCAGAGGATTTTCTTTGGGAAATGAAGTCGAATATTAATTTCAACACGGAAAGCTTCCACGAAGCGAAAAGACCAATAGAAAAGGGCACGTCTCCAGACAGTTGTGTACTCAACAATAAAACAAAACCAGGAAACAAACGAAACATGCGCCCTGTACGTCACTAGCTTTTGCTTCGTTACGCCAGTGTAATAGCTTGGTACGATTCCATCTTTCTGACCCTCTTCCTGCTTGTCTTTTTTTTCCTTCAGGCCACTTTTTTTTCAATAAGTACTTAAACTATAGTTCCAAATGTCGTAGAGAACTTGGTACTCGAATATTATTTGACTGCAACACTGATAGAGGTAAAGTGAGGTTTACGTCAAGTGTCTTTTAGATGTGAGATAGTGAAACCATTGCTTGAATAGAATCAAATAAAAGATGTACATTTCAGACACAAACTGACATAAATTGAATACAGGTTTACGTAAACTTGTGAAAAGTGCATGCATACCCTTTTCACTACTTTGTGAAATTGTGTGGCACAAACGAAATTATTTTGCATTTTTGGTGTCGTCATCCCATCCACAATTGGAGTTTTCGAGAAATTATTCCAATCATCCAACTTGCAGAACAGGAACTTATGTTTGCCTCTTTACAACTGGGACTGCATTGGCACCTTTTTGATACTATAAAAGAATAACATCAAATATCTATTTGATGTTATTTAAAATGAGTTTTGTCATTATACATTGTATTTATGCCATAACTATTTTTGCAGTCATGGACTATGACATTTCGCATGCCTCAGTTTTGCCGAATACTTTTAGGACTTTGCTTTAGTTTCCTACAAAAATTCCTCAGATCAAAGGAACCATAAATGGCAAAAGGAAACATTTCAGTAAAGCAACGTGTAGGATTTGACTTGAAGAGACTTGAAAAAAATATGTATTAACACAGCTGGGGATATGCATGTAGGGGATTCCCCGGTGAGATAATTACTGTTGATGTGAATATGATTTATGGCCTACGGATCTTTGACACGAGATCACGGCAAGGGTTTAAGCGACCCTTGTGGTGCGCACACTTAATACGTAGTCTCAAAGCCTCGCTCTTTCGACCCGAAGTCGCTTTCATTGTATTACATTTAAGAGGGACTTGAGAACTTTCTGGGCTTTTCTCAGTAACAGTTCCAACGCTTGAGTTCTGTACCTTGGTGGGCTGGCAGTCACAGTAGGATGCTCCGTGCTTGATAATTTAAGCTCTTTCCCTTTGACTTTTAATAGTGTTCTAACCTATTTGGGCAAACTTTTTAATAGACGCCTGGGGTTTTCTTTTTGGTTACAATTTCATTGCTGATTGACACCTGGGAATAATTCGAAGGTAAATCACGGTCGCCCTGAGTCCATTTTTTTTCTTTTGTATCAACGTATCAATGTTCTGTGTGTTGTCACATGTAGGCGTTTTCCTTTTCTTGGCACTCTAGTACATGCGTAACTATTTGCGAGATAATTATTCTGACAGTTTCTCGTAAGGTGTAGGCCTACCAACAACAGTACTGTATGCACTGCAGGAAAGATTTTTAAAAATAGGGGAAAAATCACTGAAGTAGATGCAATTGATCGAGATCTCTGAATGCCTTAACTTCTGGCTTAATAATATCCACCCTTTGTGTGAAACACCACAATGTTAACAACGCATTTCCAATTTAATGTGCAAATGCTTGCCTTCATAACGGGGTTACGGGCAGTACGTAAAATTATGTATCTGCACTGCAAGTACGTAGAGGTCTAGGAGCGTCCGTAAGCTGAAACAATTTATGTCTGATCTTCACCAATCGCCAGTTTGCCCAAAATAACGAAGCTCATTTTTTTCCTTGTCCAGGTGCACTGCAGTGCCAACACAATCCCCACTAACATGCAACGATCGCTATATCGAGAAGGTTGCGTACGAACTCTCTGAAAAACATCTACTGGACAACTTTTTCGGCTCTAGCATCAACGAAACACAGCCAACGTACATCAGAAGGTAAGTGGGGTTGAACCGCGACGGGTTTCCATGAACCTTTTTAAAGCATGGTGGACACAATAAGAAGGCGCTATTTGAAGTAGGTAAATTTAGAGCAAACGCAAAACATTTAACCCTAACCAAATTGCGCCCTCCTATCGTGTCTGCCATGCTTTTGAAAGGTTAAAGGTATAAACTACTGTATATCAACATTTACGCATGAATAAAATGAGTTCTTTGCCCTCATCCACTGCCAGTATAGTGTTTGGCCAAGACGGCAGAACTCAATAGTGGACTCGATAGCCGTCGATTGGTGAAATAAAGTCACGAGAGGGCCTAATATAAATCAGCGCGCGGCATATGCTCGATGGTGTCTGCTATCCAGTTCTGCTGTCTTGGCCCAAGACTACTACCAGTTATGTAGCAGGGCGCAAAAAGATGAGAGACGTATAGGACGAATCTGAAATTTACCCTTGTGAACAAATAGAAGATCAACAGGCATATTAAGCTACCTTTATTAGCAGCTCAAAAACCGATTCGAAAATGAGTATGAAATCTTTAAACAATAATAAACTGAAGCCCTGAGTGAAAATCTTCATTGAAATCAAAAATCCTCATTGACTTTCTACTCCCAAATCCCCCAAATTTCACAAAACCCGATAATGATGCTTCAATAGTTGACCTGCTGAGAGAGCTCGTCGAAAGTTTCAACATTTTGATAGATAGATTTGGACCATGATATTAGTTTGAAGCACAAACAAGGCTGGTGCATGCCAAACTTTGGATCAAAGTTTGGTAGTATTACTGCATACGTAACAACTAAATATTGACACACTGCCCGAGGAAGAAGTAGTGGACTGTTTTTAATTGCATAATACTTCGACTGGTTTTATTATACTCGGAAAAAGTACTTGTTTTCCGATTGTGCACTATCTAGAGAATGCTTTTATACTTATGCTCATAGTCTGGAGTGATGTGTTCAGTGTTTGGTTTTGCTTAAGTTTGGCTTGGTTTTGTGGAATTATATCCTTTGGAAACGGTGCACCATACTATACAAGAGGTTTCATTCACAGTGAAGCGTACATGACGGCTATCTGGGATTTTTCACTCCCAAAAGTTATATTTTTTTAGGGCAGGTACATCCAAACACGTCGTTTCTATCGGAACGAGGTCACCCTTCTAAGATAGGTATTCTGTACAGCCGCGAAGTTTTGCATAATCTATAATTGTCTGTATCTTGCCTTCTAGACTTTTGTGGATCTTCACTGAGGTGGCTAACCCTATATTTTTTCTTGGAAAAGTATTAAGCCTACGTATGCTACCGCTGTAATTCAGATTTACAAAACACTCAGAACGCAAGGAAATAAAAAGTGTATGTAAGCTGTTGGAGCCTTGTGTGTTCAGCGGTTACACTGTAACATTGAACCACCAACTAGATTCGCCAAATTTAGAATACAAGAAAATGTTTCATCCTTTAATGAACTTTAATAATAACAACCTTGATAATTAATCGAAGGATATGGCCAGTAGTTCTTTGAGATCTGAAATAAAAAAATATGCGCGCAGAAGAAAAAAGACCTATTCAACCGGTTTAGCTACAATTTTGACTCTGATAACAGTCAGTGTCCAAACACTAGGGAGGCTTGAGAATCAGCAATTCAGTTCACATAACGCGGAATTCCTCGTCAACTCAGATGGTGCTGCTGGTGCACAAGTCCCACTTTGAGGATCCTTTGAAATCTGCTTGGTGGTTCCTCCTCTGAACTCAGGTACAGCAATGTAGATCTGGCCCACACTAATTGAACTGCACAGCCGGGCCTGTAATTCCTGCTGACCACGGTTCAGGTCTGAGGGCAGAGGTCCCCTGGCCTGTGATTCCTGCTGACAAGGGTTCAGGTCTGAGGGCAGAGGTCAATGGCCTATCTAGAGTGGCCTCCCACTCATATCAGCTACAGTTCAACTTGACTGCCACCAGCCAGTGATTTGATGCCTTGTGGGAACTCCACACTACACTATATTATTGTTCTACACCAACGATGTAGGTCAACAACCCTTGCAATTACAATCATGGGTGTAAACTGAGAGCCACAGGCTTAATCGCATCAAGAACAATCGGCTTTATATTTGCAAAACTTTGGCGTAACAAGAGGAAATCACACGAAAAACATGGCCTCAAGCAAATGAGTGACCGAACAGGCGCGCTGTCCCACTCATCACAAGAGGGCGCTATACCATTTTGCAAAGGGCTACGTCTCCCCCTCCTAAAACTGCTGTATCGCCCGATGCAGCTCCTCCTTGTAGGCAGGAATAATGGTTTACAGAAGTTCAGTAGCCGTTGCTCTAATGCATTAACATTCAGCTTACGGCATGCTGGTTGGCCAAACACCTCGTAGGTGAAACGCTTAGGAGGTCCTCGGTCCCTGGAGGGACGTGTCCCATCACCCTCACTCCTTCCACTATCTTCCTGTGCTACTTGGGAACCCAACTCAGTATTAGGACTACGAGGTATGGTCTGAATCTGTGGCTCATCACCCTCCCTGGTATCTGAACTACCACCACTTTCAACATCAGATCCAACCACCACCTCAGTACCAACATTTAATGCATCACTCTGTTCCGGT
The DNA here is from genome assembly GCF_054643075.1 of Acanthaster planci. Taxonomy (NCBI): domain Eukaryota; kingdom Metazoa; phylum Echinodermata; class Asteroidea; order Valvatida; family Acanthasteridae; genus Acanthaster; species Acanthaster planci. The sequence continues at coordinate 23,582 of NW_028257781.1, read as the reverse complement.
ACATTGACATCGCCAGTACTCAGGAAAAGAACCTCATCAGTACCTCCTCCAGCCACAACAGGACAAAGCTCGGAACCTCCCATCGAAGGTGGTTCTACCTCACAATTTTCCTCATCGACACTGTCTCTGTGTTCCTCAAAGACCACTCCAGGAGGAAATTCCACAATTGATGGACTATCATCGTGATGACCTCCAGTGTCAGAACAAACCTCAGTATTACTGTCTGTCTCTACTTTATGTTCAGTCCCACTTGAAGAAAGTTGAGCAGCAAATGTATGTACTGGAGCGTCACCAACCTCATGGAACGATGGAGTGAATCCCTGGGGGCTACCGGGCGATGAATGGGGAACGAAAGGGGCAGCATCAGCCCTTAGAGGAGAATCAATGGAGGTTTCATCGATACTGTCATCACCATCTATGCTCTGCAGGGGACTCACACCAGTCGGGGTTATCCCAACACTAGGGTCGTCTTCACAGATGGTGACAACAACAGAGTCACCCTGCTCAGATGTATCAACCTCCTTTTTAGGGGTGTGATCAACCTGCTGAGGTTGTTGCTGCATGGAGTGTCTGGTCACTGGTCGCCTTGGAGTGTCTGCCTCACGAACAGGATCTGCTTCCCCCGCGAGGACCCCAACTGGAAGGATCATGTTGCAGTGTAACACTTTCAAAGGGCCCAACCCATCCTCGGGCCTAAGTTTGTAGACAGGAATCCCATCACTTAGACTACCAACAACTCGATACACTGCATTGCTCCACTTATCTTCCAGCTTAATTGGACCCCTAAACCTAACTCTTCGAACCAGCACCCGGTCATCGACGTTCAGGTCATTTCCTCTCACCTTGAGGTCATAGCGCAGTTTATGTGATGCAGATTTCCTGGCTGACTCCTCAGAAGCAAGTTTTATGCATGCCTTAGAGTTTGGCGTAGCCCCTGAACATACTTGCTGTGATCTTAACATGATGTACTTCGGTGAGAAACCAGTACTCTCATTGCGTGTGCAATTGTACACATACACTACTGGGCCTACGAATTTGCTCCAGTTGTGTTTCTTGTCATTAGGCAAAGTACCGAGCATACTCAGGAGTGTGTGATTAAACCGCTCAGGTTGAGGATCACCCTGAGGACGGTACGGTGAAGTCCTGACTTCTTCACTCTCAGTTGATTGGCAAGTTCCTTGATCAAGGTGTTGTCGAACTCTTTACCTTGGTCAGAATGAATCCGGTGCTGTAACAATAGTGCAGGAAGTATTTCTCCCAGAGCACATGAGCAACAGTGCGTGAAGATTTGTTTCTTGTTGGAAAAGCCTGCGCTTAACAAGAAAAGTGATCTGTCACAACTAGGACGTACTGTGCTCTAATTTCAGAAAATCAATGCAGACCAATTCAAGTGGATAGGTTTTGTGATGTTTACCAAAGGGGATGCTACTTTCTGGGGTGTTTTGTACGACACACATCTTGCACAGTTTGATACCCACTGTTCTTTTCTGGCTGCCATCTTCGGCCAATAGAACCTTTGGCGTGCCAGGCTCACAGCCCGCTCAGCCCCAAGATGACCAAGTTCATTGTGAAGTCCAATAATGGCCCGTTCCCTGAACTTAGTAGGCAGTACCAACTGATATGACTCCTTCCCGTGTGAGTCACTGTCACAACGGTACAACACTCCATCCCTTAATACCAACTTATTAAACTGACCTAGCATCAGTCTGATCTCTTTGGATGTATGTATGGTATGGGTCTTGGGCTTCCTGTGATTAGTAACAAACTCCACAACCTGTCTGATACCGTCATCCTCAGCTTGCTCTTTTTTTCCAATCCATTCCCCCCTCCACACCTGACAGCGTTGCCGGGCGGTCATAATCGAGGGGGACTGCTTCTGCACTCAATGCCAGAGAACATGCTAGTGGCTGGCAACTCTTCTCTGTTGGTGGTGACGGGACCTCATTATTGTAAGAGTCTCCTAAGACTTGAGCAGGACTTGATTCATCAATCTCTTCTCGAAGTCTTGCTTGGAGAATATGAATTCTTCCGTTTGATCTTGTTCGAAAGACATGCCTGTAGCAGTCACATGAGGCCGACGAGACAGCGCGTCAGCATCTTGATTGTTGTGACCCGGCTTGTAGTGCCTGGTGAAATCAAATGTTGTCACGGTTGCGAGCCAGCGGTGCCCTGTTGCATTAAGCTTTGATGTTGACAACATATAGGTCAGGGGGTTGTTATCTGTAAAGACTCTGGCACCTCGGGCTGCTCCAAATCTCTCAACAATTGCCCATTTGAGGGCTAAGAACTCCAGTTTGTGAGGCTGGATAGTTCTTCTTTGAAGGTGTCAACCCTCGGCTGGCATAAACTATGGGACGCAATTTGCCTTCAGACTCTTGACACAGCACAAACCCATCCCGGGATGCATCTATGTGCACAACAACTGGCTGTGTCACACCTGCAAATGCCAGCACCGGAACCGAATACAACATCTGCTCCAGAGTCTGAAAAGCCTCCTGGCACTGTAATGTCCACCAGGAACTAAAGGTCAACCCAGTCTCTCCAACTTTACCCTCACGTCTTCCTCGTGTTGAGGATTTCTTCAAGTGACCTGATGTCAACTCATGCAATGGTTTGGCTATAGTAGAAAAACCCTCTATGAACCTCAGATAATACCCTACCAGACCCAAAAAGGATCGTAATTGTCTTGTGTTACTGGGAGGTGGCCCTGACTTGATGGTATCCACCTTTTCTGGATCAGTTTGGACTCCCTCACCAGAGACTATGTGACTTAGGTATCTCACAGACGAACAACACAACTGGCACTTCTCGGGTGAAGTCTTCAACCCATACTCCGAAAGTCGGCTGAAAACTCTGCCAAGAGGTTGCTCCATCTGCTTCAGGGTAGATGCAAAAACAATCACGTCATACGTATACAACAATACTTCAGCCAAGTTTAGCCTAGACATACATTGCTCTATAAGGCGCTGGAAGGTGGCAGGTGCCCCCTTCACACCTTGGGGCATTCAAATTGGAAAAAGCCTTCAGGACAAGTGAAAGCCGTCTTCTCTTTATCTTCCTGTTTCATCGGAATCTGATAATAACCAGATTTTAAATCAAGAACAGAAAACCACTGGCATTCGTGTAGACAATCCATGGCTTCTTGTACCAATGGAACAGTGTATATTGATCTGTCATGGAATTGAGAGTGCGATAGTCAATGCAGAGTCTTAACTTGCCTTTCTTCTTACGCACAATAAATATCGGAGAAGCATACCTACTCTTTGACTCTGTTATCACTCCAATGTCGAGCAAGTGCTGCAAATTGTCTCGCAAATCTCCCAAGTCTGCGGGTTAAACTCGTCGTGACCTCTCTCTGAACGGCTGTTCATCAGTGAACCTTATCTCGTGCTCAGTGCCGCTTGTCAACCCTACATCCCATTCATGAGTTGAGAATATCTCAGATCGACTATATACAAGTTTCAAAATCCGTGTCCTCCACTTCTTGTCAACTGGTCCCCACACAAATGGGAGTTTCTTTAACTCATCCCCAGTCATTCTGGGCTTCTTTGGCAGATGCGGATCAGAAACCTCACTAGTCGCGTGGTGTCATGCAAACCGTGCAGAAGACAAGGCGAAGTTCTCATTCGGTCCACACTCAGCACCACTGATAGACGTAGGCAAAAATGCACCTGCCACAATGCATCGGTTGGGCAAGAATATGTCTTGGTTTGTATAGTTCTGGAGGCATACCTAAACTCTCTGGAACCCTACCGCTAGTGGCACTAATGAAAAACAGACATCTACACCACTCGGTAATCGGTGAGGAAATGAATCATCAAGCAACGCTGTCACCGATCTCCCCAGCCTATGCCGCATAGTACCAGAGACCAGCACTCGTGACTTAACAGGAATCCGCTGTCTTTTTCCTTGAGACCTAATCAGACCAATCTTGCTATCTGATCCAACTTCCCGGGAAATGTCGAAATCTTGATAGATCCTCTGACATCTGACACTGATCTTAGTAGTTTTCTCTCTCCTTTTTATCCCACCGTGCAAGTGATTCGTAGCAGTTCCCGAGTGCTCTCGAGTTAGTCCCCACGATCACGGAATACTGCGACAATTCATGCCCATCTGGAACAACCAAAGCTAATACAGAAAAACAATAATCTGTGCCAGAAAAATCAGCACTGAACCCAATGTCAATCTTTGTCCACCACGAAAATGGTATCTGACCATTCCCACCACGCCAGAGCACCAAGCCATCCAAAAGACTCAACACTCTGTTCAACTGGTGGAAGAAAGTCTCATAAACTATAGTAACCTCGGACCCACTGTCCAACAGACATCCGGTCCAAACACCGTCAACACAACATCGCTGCACATCACTAGTTCCAACCAAGCCAATAGGAATGTCTGTTCCGGGCTGGAAGGCAACATCTTCCGTTGGACCTACTGCTTGGGTGCGGGTTCCTGACTGGCCCCCGTCAGTCACCCCTTTCTGTTTCCCTGCAGGAAAGTGATAAGTTGCTCATTCACCCGCTTCGGATCTGGCTCAATAATACACTTAATAGACTTAATAGACTTAAAATGACCCTGTTGACCACATGAGTAGCAGAGGTGTGGGCGCTCCCCTGTCTGCTGGCTGTTATATTTCTTGATCTTCCCAACTGAGTGGGTAAAGTTCTTCGCTTGCTTTGGTGCAGTTACTACTGGTTGAAGTTTGTCCCCACGACGCGAAACCTTTGCCTGTTGTTCTGCGTCTTCTCTCCTCACCATCTGCAGAAGCTTCAGATAGGCTGGTGGGTAATCCTTCAAGGCTTTCAGACGGAGATTGACAAGAAGAATCTCATCAAACAAAATTCCCTTCATGAACTGGGTCAAAAGGAGTGAATTCATCCTTTCCCTCTCAGTTGACCCCTTTCTCACCAGCTTCAGCAGTATTGCCTGAAGTCGGGGCAGAAACTCAGACGGAGATTCACCACGCTCCTTGTGCATTGAATGAAACTGTACCCTGAGTTCTTCAGGCGATTCTGTGCTGCCAAACGCCAACTCCAGTGCTGCCAGATAATCTTCTGATGTAGCCTGGGGCTGGTCCCGACGCAAATCTGTTATTATGTTTGCAGCTGGTGGACAAAGTGCTTCTCTCAAGCGTCTTCTTTTTTCAGCATCTTCTGGTTCTTCATCTAACTGCCCCTGAACAAGCTCAATCCACACGTCAAACCCGTCTTCATCCTTTGATGGGATTTTAGAGCCAGAAAATGGGCGCAGCTTCCTGTTGCTAGAAATACTACAAGTCGTCAAAGCCTTAGCCGGTGGCACCACTGACAATTCTTCACTTGCCTCAGGTGGCCCCTCTTTGAGAAGGTCTTTAAGTAAGACTCGAGGTTTGAATGTACAGGTGGCAGCTAGCCTATGTATGCGCACCTTAATATCTGTGTCGTCATTGTGGAGGTTTAGGATTCCAGATGGTGGGAGAACAACCTCTGCCACATCCCTTTCGAACTCGCACAGGAGGAGTGTAGTGTTGTCACGCTCCTGTCTGGAAACATCCACAAAATGTCTGACAGTTTTCGCCAAGCTGAGGGCTACAGACTCTGTAGACGCGTCCAGCACACCACTGCTCACAAGGAGGAGAGCATAACCTACTCGGATATCGTCTTTCTTACATCACTCACGACGTAAGCGCAACAGATATTTACCATCAGCCATGTTCCTGCGTGTGAAGGACTTACATGTACTTCAGCAATGGATTAATTAAGTGATAAGTTGTAACAAAAAAGGTACAAAGTTAGTATATGTACAGCAAAAAAAAAAAAAAAATAATTCAGTTCCCTTTTCAACCAGTGGCTCTCAGTATGCCATATAGATATTAGCTGGTGATTTAATCAGTAAGAGTAACCAACACAAAACAATTTGTCTATTTTTGCAAGAACACACAAAATATGCTCCCTAAATTTGGGACACTGCGGTCCTGGCGAGGTCGCCAGAGAATGTAAGCCGTTGGAACCTTGTGTGCTCAGTGGTTACACTATAACATTAAACCACCAACTAGATTCACCAAATTTAGAATACTAGAAAATGTTTCATCCTTTAATGAACTTTAACAATAACAACCTTGACAATTAATCACAAATTGACAAATTAAGGATATGGCGAGTAGTTCGTTGAGATCTGAAATAAACAAAAATATGCACGCAGAAGAAGAAAAAAAACCTCTTCAACCGGTTTAGCTACCGTTCTAACTCTGATAACAGTCAGTGTCCAAACACTAGGGAAGCTTGAGAATCCACAGTTCAGTTCACATAACGCGGAATTCCTCGTCAACTAAGGTGGTGCTGCTGGTGCATAAGTCCCACTTCGAGGATCCTTTGAAATCTGCTTGATAATTACTCGTCTGAACTCAGGTACATCAATGTAGATCTGGTCCACAATAATTGAACTGCACAGCCTGGCCTGTGATTCCTGCTGACCACGGTTCAGGTCTCAGGGCAGATATCAATGGCCTATCTGGAGTGGCCTCCCATTCATATCAGCTACAGCTCAACTTGACTGCCACCAGCTGTGATTTGATGCCTTGTGGGAACTCCGCACTACACTATAATATTGTTCTACAGCAACGATGTAGGTCAACAATCCCTGCAATCACAATCTAACGGTGTAAATTGAGAGCCACAGGCTTAATCGGATCAAGAATAATTAGCTTCATATTGGCAGAACTTTGGCGTAACAAGATGAAATCACACGAAGAACATGGTATCATGCAAGTAAGTGACCGAACAGGCGCGCTGTCCCACTCATCACAAGACGGCGCTATACCATTTTGCAGCGGGCTATATCTATTTAAAGCGTACTGTCACTACTTAGTACGGTACAATGCAACAACGTCCGGTTATACAGTCACACGTTTGGTACCGACAATATTTAGATGGACACTGCACCATAGGAGCGTGGGAAAATAATGAGGCAAAGAAAAGGAACGTTCACTACTTTTAGGACATACATGGAAAAAAAGCGAAAGTTTGAAAAAGGCTTGCGTAGGGTACCGTAGTTAATCAAATTAACAAAATGTTTGACAAAAGGAAACAATAAAGCTAACAGAAGGATAGGGTCACTACTGAAGATCTCAACAAAACAGAAGATACGATTAAAAGGGCTTGCGTGGAATACCGTCAGCAATCAGATCATAAACGTACCTGTAAAGCTGGTATTCTGAGTACTCTCACACAAGCAGAGAGAAAAGCAGTCAAGAAATGGAGAACGTTCGAAAATAACAAGGTGACGTCATCGTGACGTCATAAAATCGGCGCAATTTTTGTATCAGGGTCTTTGTTCCCTGGAACTTTGACAATTGAAGTTTGCTAAATTAGGAAAAAGCTACTTTGAAAACATGTAAAAAGTCAATGGGCTAAAAAATCCTATGCAGAACAACTGCGCCTTTAAATTTAAGTCAAAATGACATTGTCAGGGGACAATTTAAGTCACGTGATTCTTTAACTGAAATTTCTTCATGAGATATTACTTGATATTCCGACTCTTGGGTATATTTCAAAGCGGATAACCGAGCATACAATATACGATTTCTCTTTTCGTTCTGATAATAATCTTGAGCCGAAGTTGGCGACTACTCAGTCATGAGTGTTCAGTAATAGAACGTGTATAAAGCCTAAAGAGAAAAACTTCAGCTTTAATTTCATGTCACGTGTCCCCTGACAATGTCTTTTTGACGGTTTTGTCCTGGCACCCCCTCTTCATGGTGTATTACGAGTGTGGACAAAAAACCTATGGGGTAGAATAAAGCATTAAAAATGAATTCAAAAATCAAAATAAAAAGGAGACGTCATCATGACGTCATGCTTCAAACCTTATACGAAAGACCTATTACGATTTGCCCTATTAATGGATGTAAAGAGGAAGAAGAGGGATCGCAAAAACTGGTAGAACTGGCAAAAACTACCGTCTGGCCAGAGACTAACACTTTTGCAAGCAAGGTCATATCTATCACCGATTTTGAATGAATGCAATTTTGCGAAAAAGACAGTACTCTTGTTTTTTTTTTCTTTTTTCCGTCCCCTTCTGACCCAAATCCCCTTTGTTTTGTACACGTTTCTTCCACCATCGACATTTATCCCTTAACTACTTTGGATCTTCATCAAACTTACGTCAATGAAGGACCTGTAGGTAAAAATCGTCCTAAAACAATGATTTAACGATGACGTCATCAAGTGATTTATTATTGATTTTATAATATCTATTTCAGCCCTTTGACTTTGTAGGAGTTTTTGTCGCACCTTTGAGTAACTTGCCTATCGTTGATCGTCATCAAAGCTACACCAAGCACAGACCCTAAGGCAAAGATATTATTAAAATAATTACGCCATAATGACGTTATTAACTGATTTTGTATTAAATATTGAATATTTAAATATGTCAAATATTTAAATATTTAAAACGTGGCCTTACTGTTTCAAAGTGGTAATAGATATTAACTTGTTTTCAACGGTATTAGTCTCTTGGGGTATTGCACTCTTCAAAACATCTACTAATGATGTGACGCAATTGTTTTAGCGCCCTCTACCGACAACTTGAACATTCTGAAAAATGCATTTTGAATAGATGTCACTGATGTCGTTGGAATCACCTGAAAATTGGTTGATATGATAATATTTACCCATTTAACAAGTGTGAAAATTGGGGCTGATTACGTCATTGGACTGGAAGTTATTATAAAAAGGTTTTTTATTCAGTCCTTTCAAAATTCGGTAAAAATCAACCGTGAGAGGTATAAATTGAAATGCCCATTAGATGATAGATGAAATCACGGCCAATTTGTGCTTTACACTGCGTTTTGCTTTTGTGCGGGTGAGCACGTTATGCCTGCCGATAACAAAGAAGTCGCATAGTGCGTGAGGGCATACTCTCGGCTGTGGAAGAAGCAATTGGCACTGAAGTAAGATTCTGTAAGGAACGCCAAATTGCCATTATATCAATGCAACACGGGGCGTTGATTTGTATGGAACGCCAAAACAACAAAATCATTTAAATCAAATAAAACCAATTCCTTATTTTTGTCTCGGTGAACACACCATCCACTTTCATTGTACATATCCAATTGGTTGCAATCTTGTAGGCAGCTATGGAGGGATCTGTTATAGACGATCATTTACCTTGCATGCATGTAATAGTAATGCATAGTAATGCATGGTAATGACATCAAGAGATGACAAATAACCTGACATTAAAGGTGCACTCTTTAAAACATATCTAGTGAAGTGCATGTCCAATTGGGTGCAAACTTAGTAGATATCTTGAAAAGGGAGTGCTTTAAACAAATACTGACCTGATGTGATGATGACGTCATAAAGTAGTAAATCACGTGACATTAAAGGTGCAGTCTTCGTAGCACTTTGTACCGTGAAGAATATAGCAGATTAGGTTTGAATCATGCAGATATCTTGAAAGGGGAGGGCTTTAGATGCACATTGATGAGGTGATGTGGTGATAACGTAATCGCGTGACAAGTCAAACAACTTTAAAGGTGCAATCTTTAAAGCAATATATCTTGTGAAGAACCTTTCCAATTGGGTTCAAACCTTGCATTTATCTTAAAAGGGGAGTGCTTTAGAAGAACATTGACCTGAAGTGTTGATGACGTCATCATGTGCCAAGTCACGTGACATTAAAGACGCACCCGTTAAAGCAGTCTATTTCGTGAAGTACATGTCCGATTGGGTTCAAACCTTGCAGATATCTTGAAAGGGAAAAGCTTGAGACAAACGACTTGATGTGGTGAGGACTTCATCATGTGACTAGTCACGTGACATTAAGGCACATTCTTTACAGCCCTATTTATAGTGGACTACATGTCTGATTAGGCTGAAATTTTGTAGATAGTTGAAATGTGAAATGTTATAAACAATGTGACATGATGTAACGGGTGCAAAACTTAATTCATCATAACTCTTAACCCCCAAAAGGGTTTGAATATTATGTCATATTGAGGTCACCGAAAATATCATTGAAAACCTTGGGAACTCTTGGATAGATGCTTGAGTAAGAAGTGAGAAATCCAAGTGTGGTAGTATCCAAAAAGAAGGAATGCCCTTTTATTAAGAAACAAAATGCAAAAAAAGCCCTTTTTTCTGTCTTTAAGAAAGACATAACCTGTAGTTTCTTCCTTCGTCTTCTTCCTCTTCTGACCAAAAGCCCATTTCTTTTGTGCACGTTTTTCCACCATATACTTTGGTCCTTTTGCAACTTCGGATTTTCATCAAACTTACATCAACAAAGAACCTAAGTTTAAAGATGTTTATAGAACCATGACGTCATGATGACGTCCTCAAGAGATGTTTGTATTGAATTTTTAATATTTATTTCAGCCATTGACTCCGTACACGTTTTCAAGGCCCAATTTTGGTAACTTAGCCATCTCCAGTGGTCCTCAAAGTTACACAAATGAAAGACCTGGATGCATATAATACTCAAATAATTACGGCATGGTGACGTCATCTAGTGCTTTATTATTTCATTTTAAATATTCAAATACTTTGTTAATGTAAAAATCCATATAAAAATCAACCGTTGCCTCCCGCAGTATTCTGTTTGGGCAAATGCCAGAGTAAAATTCGGTCTTCAATTTATCTTGTGTGGATCAAATCAGAATACCGAAAGTAGGCTTATTGTTTAAAAAGGGTAAGAGGTTTCAAAGTGTCTTCAACGTTGTTAGTCTGTTGGGATATAGCATTCTTCAAATCATTGACAGATGACGCCACGTAATTGTCGAGCACCCTCTAGCAACAGGCTAAGAATCCAAAAAAATGAATTTTGAATAGATACCTTTGGCAAAGTTTGCCCGAATCGCCTGAAAATTGATGTAGACAATGATCTTTACCCATTTACTCGTGTGAAATTTGGGGCCGATGACGTCATCAGATTGGAAGTTATGACAAAAAGTTCTCTTATTATTCAAAATTCGGTAAAAAATCAGCCGTAACAGATTTAAGCGTGAATTGTGAATTGTTCATTAGATGATAGCTAAAACACTGATATCAATTGCATGAAGTGCATAGGGGGCTTACTTCTTCACACAGATGAAGCACCGACGACAAAATCCCCCATACTATATTTGCAAACTCAAAAATACCTTTCGTGCGAAAGCGTATACAGAACATGATTGAAAAAAACTTTGTACCTGTTATTTCGCCGGGGCGGATTAGTATTTCGCCCGGGCGGATTAACATTTAGCCTGGGCGGATTAATATTTTGCCCGGGCGGATTTAATAGTATTTCGCCACGGCGGATTAGTATCGGGTGTTTCAGTATTAGTGTATCAGAATGTGGGATGATTTCCTGGGGGAGATTGACTCAGATAGACCGTTCCAACATTTTTTGCGCCATTGTATCGAAGATGCAAAAAGACTCATGGAGTGCGCTCACACTCCTGCATTTAGCAAAGGCATAGATATTTTCCTAGTTAATCACCTTTCACCCTGCATATTAAGTAAACACAAATGTCAACAGAACTGATTGAAAATTACCCTTATTAATCTGTCAAACATTTTAGCAATAAAACCAAAAAAAAGCACCTAAGTTCTCTACTTTAATCGGGCTCGGGCTCAGAGTCTTGCCATTCCCCTGAAAAAGTTACGGATTTTTAATTCGATAATGAAAAGAGCTTTTTCCTTGTATATTATTCTCATTTAGAGAGATGGAGAGAGTTTAACTGAGGCTAGTTTATCACATTATACCACAGGCACTTTTATCTGCAGAAGGAGGCATTTTTATAAAGCAAATTGTTTATAAGGATATAAAACACTTTAAATTAATACTACGGACATTCCAAGGGACTGCAGTTGACGGCATCAATAAATTGATAAAAATTAATTTCTGGACCTTCAGGATCTTTTTTAATACTAATTGGTAACTTGAATGGCAATTCAGTGTAAATTGGTGCTTTTTGTTTTTCTTCGTCTGTAATGAAATTGTTTAGTTTGTGGAGTCCCCAAGAAAAAAAACCCATGTTTTAGGCTATCCTGGATCAAATGAACCTGCTTTTTTTTTTTTAAAGTTCTCGTGAAAAAGGCACAAATACATTTGTACTTGTTGGCATTCCATACAATGCGACCTGCTCTCAGCACCACGAGTATATACCGTACGCACTGTGCTCCGTCTGTGTTGTAGGCAGATATTGGCCTGCCACTGCCACCTGCCACTTGCTGCAAACAGAATGTTGCAGGAGGCCACGGTTAATTTTATATGAATTTTTATAAATTTAACGGAATATTTAAATATTCAAAATTAAATAATAATGCTTTATGCCGTGATCATGACTTAAAAATTTCAGTATTATCTTCGTTTTATAGTTAGTGCTAGCTGTAACTTTGACGACAATCAACGATTACTAAAATACCAAATAGTGCCTCAATAACGTGTACAAAATGAATGGGCTGAGAAAAATGTTGGCAATTGTGATGAATAAACCTGGCATCAATAAACTACGAAAAAGTAAACATTAACAATCTACTACTCTGGACGTCACTTTAATTAATTTACAATGAATGTCAACCGATGTAGTTGGATGTCCACTTCAGAAGATAATTTAACATGACTTGTCACGTGATGTCATTGTCACAGTTGAGAGCTTGCCTTGTACTTTGTAAAGTTTCCCAGTATTGCTTGAAAATAATAATATTTACTTAAAGATGACATATCTGACTCTTAGACTGATGACGTCATCGCGAGTGGAAGTGATACCAGTTACAAGAATTTTTTTTTTTAAACGAGGGTTTTTGTGGACAAGCACAGCTGCTGCGGCCCTGGTTCCATTTATCTGAAACCAGTGCACATCGACGATACAGAAAACGCATCAGTCAGTGGAATATATAAAGTCCATATCATATATATGTCACATGACTTGTCATATAATAATACCACCAACAGACGAAATCAATTTCCATCTGGAACTCTTCCCTTTCTGGCTCTCCGCAAATTTTCAACCAATGTGTTGAAACGTGTACTTTACGATATGTAGTGCTTGAAAGAGTGCCCCCTTAATGTCACGTGACTTGTCACCGGACTCCTCCAGAATCACATCAGATCAATTTGCTGCAAATTTAAAGTCGTTCAATTGACTAAACGTTAAATGAAAAAAAAGTCAGTGAGAGTCAATGAGTTAAAAACAAAGAAAAAAGAAAAAGAATTGTAGTCATTGTAGGAAGCTGACAACGATCAAAAGGGTGCAGAAATGGTGGCATTTGGTGGGTCATTCTAGTCTTGGAAAGTCACGCGCGGTTCAGCTCTTGTCACATTTTTTACAGACTTACCGAGTTTCCGTATCTTTTCGTTACAGGCATGTCTGCTGTGATGGTACTATTAAGCCTGGCTCCTGCGGAATACGTAAGTATATGGCCTACTTGCCTTTAGTTTAACACCCCAGGGGCCCACCTGACCATTTTGTAGTGACTATTATTTGAGTATTTGAACTTCATTATCAAATTACCTTAATAATTTTCGAAATCCAATACTCTAAGGTGAAACGCAAGGTAAAACAAAAGAGGAAGTTTCATCTGTGTCTTTGAAAATGCACTCTAAGCATATTTTTAGGAGTACGAGTAAACCTCGATTTGGCTGAATTCCAATTGTCAGTTATAAAGCGAAAGCTGTTTTGGCGTAGTACCTGGATGATGAAAAATCATGTAATTATTCATCCAAGTAGAAAGGTAGTTATTCGACAGGAACTTATATTTTACACTTTTACTTATGCTTTCAAGCTCCAAAAATGGCACCCCATTTCAAACTTCAGGACAGGGGAATCCTGAATAATTTAAAAGTATAAGGCAATCATACATTTGGAGGCCAAGTTTAACCCAAATGAAGCTCTTTTTTAGAATCGTAGCTTAAACAAAATAAAATGGAACACTGTTCCTATTCCTCTGGTCAGCCTTCTGCAGAAACATTAACTCAGTGCGTTGCTCTGAAGAAGTGGGCGAATGTAGTCTTAACAGCACTGTTTGCGCAAAACCCTTAGCAACTCTTCAGCAAGCAGAAGGTATGTAGACAGCGCATTGTTTATTCGTTACAATTGTTATGTCATAGGGGGCTGGAACTGTCAGTCTTCTAAGACTAAGACTTGTAAGACTTGTTTACATTTGAGAAAATTCAACAAATGCATGAAATCACTACTCACTGAAAAATGACATCGATCTTAGAGTTTATTAGCCTTTAAGCATTTAAAGGAAAATAAAAGCCTATGTAGAGGATAGTGGAGACGAACGTCCAACTATAAAGCAGTACTAGAAAGGGGGCGGGGAGGAGCATAAACATGGTGGAGCCTTCGTTTGAGTCTGAACTCAAACTAAATCCAATGTGTCCTTAAAGGGGTAATTGTCTGTATGCAAAAAAATATCGTGTCAAAATGAACATCTCACTTACAAAATGAGTGTATCTTTGTGTTTTCGTAGGCGGATGAAAACTTACAAATCATATTTGATGACATTATCTTTAGCTGAAAGGTGAGATTTAAAGAGAATGAAATAAGTTGAGCATTGCACGATTTTCCCAGAAAATAAACTTCATGGCATAATTTGCGTTGCTGAAGAATCATCGGGTCAAATATAAGCTTTTCTTGCAAAAAAGTGAGTCTGGTCAGTTTTTCCACGGAGGAAGGACACAGTTTGAATTGCCTGGGCTATCCAGCCGATTACCGCTTCTTGGCATGCTCGGTATGTCCATAGCCAGAGCTAGGCAAGTGCTCGCTACGCACCATCTGTTCACAACCACGAAACCCTCTCGTACCCTATGATCACCACCGCAATTTTTGCCGGTAATCTGCATCCTTAAAACTGTGTGTACTGAGGTATAGGAAATTGAATATTCACGCATTTGTTGGTGCTTGGCCTGATCTCATTACAACATCAATTTTTGCCGGTAATCTGCATCCTTAAAACTTTGTGTACTGGGGTATAGGAAATTGTATATTCACGCACTTGGTTGTGCTTGGCCTGATCTCATAAAAACATCAAATTTATTGGTAGTAGTGTATGTGTTGGGGCACTATTTGGTACAGTTTGACCTCTGGCCTAGAAACAGCAAAAGGTACCATCAATATGCCTAAACATAATAAATATTATCTCAAAAATATGAAAAGGAATCAGGTGTAACCTACAATGTATGGCACAGTAGGACCTCTTGTAAGGGGTAGGTATAGAAAAGGGTCAGAAAGTGTGATACAAAATGACCTTGTGTAGGAGATAAAACATGAATAAGGCATATCATGGGATAAACAAGTCCGGTAAAATTTGACCTTTCTTGTGAAATAGGATGGTAAAAATAGTTGATGAATCATAGGTAGTGAGATGCCATGGAAAATACTGACAGGCCCACGGGAAAGTCTAGAAGTTAGCTCTGATTCCAGATAATCCCCGGACAATGGACAGTACGTGGTGGGTGGGCTGTGTTGGCGGACTATTGTGACAAGGCTTAAGGATTCATTGTCTCGTTTGTAATTACACAGGTTCAAACTTACTGCACCACATGCCAAAACCATATGGAGCAAGGTATGAGACGTAGAGAACCCCCCTGCTTTGTGTTGGTCATTGTCTCGCAGGAATCTGGGGAATTCCTTTCAGACATCTTGGGGGGGATGTGTTAAGTAACAATAGTCTGGAATATGTATAGGGATTAGACATGTTGGGGGGTACCCCTCGGTCTCATTTCTTGCTGGGTATAGCCGAAACAGAGCCATTCCCTTTACCTGAATGGCTATAGATGGGAGATGTAGTTCTAGAAACCCACAGGCTGTTGTCGGGATCATTGGCACCAGGAACCGTAGAGGCATACGGGCGAGCAGTTAACACATTTAAAGAGTTTTGTCTAAACTAGACCAAGCCTGGCCGGCCACAACACGGCACACAATAAAATTAAATTCAGCTCTATCGTAAAGGGCTTGGATCTGACCTTTGCGGGCTTACATGTGTCAGCACTTGCCCTGTAATAATTGGAATGACAAGACACAACATTTTTTTCAGTCAAACAAATGTTAGAAGGTCACAGGAGAAAGAAGAGGGCAACAGATACCAGGCGCCAGATCACCTGGAATGTCTTTAAACAAATTGTACCCTCTTTGCATGCAGTGTGTTCCACTGCTTTTGAAGCAAGGCTGATCCGAGCTGCGTTCCTTTTGGAGTATTTTGGATTCTTTATATACCAGGCAAGATATGAGATGGAGGGGTACCCCCCTTACCTGTCCTATCCCTATACACACTCTAGACTATTTTTACCTAACACATCCCCCAGAAGACTGTAAAGAATTCCTGAGATTCCGATCAAACAATGACAACACAAAGGCGGGGGGGGGATTCTCTCCGTCCCATATCTTGCTTCAAATGATTTTTTAGGGTAGGGGAATTCACTGTCACAGTCAACGGGGAGGGGCAGCAGCCCGAGTGTTGGCCATTACAGACACTGACTGTGCAGCTGGCCCTGCACTGTTAGTTTTATTTGTTATTCCAAAACCGATTAATAAGGGTGGCCGACTGTATAATGCAGGATATGCGGCAAAGGGGGACCCCCTCTATTGTTTCTGTCTCTGTGTTGATGGAATCTTTGGAATTCCTTTCAGATTTCTGAGGGGGGGTGCAGTAGGCACAATAGTCTCAGGGCATACAGTTTGTGAATCCCACAGGGGATCTCCCTTTGCCGCATATTGTGCAGGGTATATAGTCGTCGACCGTTCGTATCCCAGCAGGCTTAGCGGGTCCATGCCCTGTACAGACAGTAAAAAGATTTAATAACCATTTGACCAGCACCCTCAAGGCCTTTATTTTGCCAGGCACGCGGCCAACCCCTACGGTATCAGTTCAAAGCAGTATTGCAGTGAAGCAGTAAAAAGCTTTGTGCAAGGCGGGATTGTCAACTCATGAATTTTGGACACCTTCATTCAGTATTGGTGCTGCCACCAATGGGTAGATGACGGGTGATGAAGTATAACTTACAGATCTCGCATGGCGTCTGCCAATGAATGGGGGAGTGGTTTCGGAGTGTACTTAGTCTGGTTCCCTGCCCAAAGATTCCCCAACGACTCTTGACAAAAATCTTAGGTCAGGTATCGGCTACAGTTAAAAAAATAGAGCATGACATAACGTGTCAAGGGTCAATCCACAACTCCACGTTGAACACACAACATTGTTTATAAATGGGATGGAACAAGCACATACCGAAAGTCATAAGCCGGCATAAGCCATCAAACAACCTGCAGACGCGTTATATCTGTGACGCAACCTTGCTTTTGTCCTGTACGTGCCGGGAAATACCCGGCAAAAACGGTGCTGTCCGAAAAATGACGGCAACAAGTTCGTAATGTTTCGGACACTCCAGGAAAAAGTCAAGAATTGACTTTTGGGTCACGTGATCCTCCTGTACACGTAGCCGATACCTGAGCCTTGAATCGCTAGAGTAGTCGGAGATTCCTGGTCGGGGAACAAGATTAGGAGTGTACTGTATGATATACAGGGTGCATAATTTAAAGTACTATATCTCCTTTAGTCACAGTTACAAAAAGTGAAATTCAGTTTTTGTGCCAAAATGTCCAGGAAAGTGCAACAGATATCATCGATAGTGGACCTGCATTGTCTTTCTTAAATTTTGTACACAGGAAATCTGAAATGTGCATTCAATTAAAATTACGTTAGACATATCAAAGAATTATACTTTTTAGAGTTGCAATGCATATTTATGATTGTGCAAATAAGGGTGGAGTTTGCAGACCAATGTCAACGGAGAATATATAAAACTGCAACTGATTACCAAGGGACCTATATCTCCTGAAGTAGATGTCTGATCGGATTTAAATCTTGCAGACATATTCAAAAGCAAATGCTTTGGAAAATTATTGACCTCATGGCATGATGCCGTGATCAGGAAAAAGTCACGTGACATTAAAGGAGAACTCTTTAAAGTCCTATATCTCCTGAAGTACATGTCCGATCGAGTGCTTTAGAGGAATATTGACCTCATGTGATAATGACGTCATCAGGAGACAAGTCATTTGACATTAAGTGTTCAAAATTTAAAGTACTATATCTCCTGAAGTGTATATCCAATTGGGTTCAAATCTTGCTGATATCTTGGAAACGGAGTGCTTTAGAGGTATATTGACATCAAGTGATGATGACGTCATCAAGTGACAAGTACCTGACATTAAAGGTGTACTCCTGGAAGGCCCAATATCTCCTGAAGTACATGTCTGATCGGGTTCAAATCTTGCAGATATCTTGAAAAGGGAATGCCTTACGGGAAAATTGACCTCATGTGATAATGATATCATAAGGAGACAAGTCACGTGACATTAAAGGTGCACTATTTAAGGCCTTGTATCTCCCAATGTATGGTCTATGTGGTTGAAACTTTGCAGATAAATTGAAAGAAAGGTAGTATGTAGGAAATTGACTTGATGTGATGATGCTTTAGTTGTTCAAATGTACAAAAGAATGCGAAAAAGCCCTTTGTTCTGTTTTTAATCCAATTCATTGCAAACTTATAATACTCACTGATAGTCATCAAAAGACAATAAATTCTTCACAAACACATTTTCTCTAGTGTTAAGATACACCTGTCTGCAGAGTCTCCTGCAAACACAATGGTCGATAATCCAACTCAATTAAATGATATTGACCGCTTTTTAAGGGAGACTGTGTCGTGAGGCTATGAAGTCATGTTTTAGCTATTCACTTGCGTCTAGCTCTGCCACACCGCCAAATGTCATCAATCCTCCAGAGGGTCATATACCGACGCTGGCTGCAGGTGAACTCCTGCAAGAAAGCACTTGATGAAGTTAGTAAATCAATGGACTCTTTTGCAAGACACCGTCTGACAACACATTTTTCACAGCTATACAACACGTTTTCCATTCCCCACCCAGAGATCACATTGTCCCAGAAGCAGCTGTTCCTTCTAAGGACGGTTTTCACTTATCTCATAAGGGGTCGGAAATTCTAATCAAACACTTCAAAGTAGCTATCCAAGTGAATGACAATGCCTAAAAGGTAATTTCAGACGAATCAGCCCGGTGATTTGTCTTGGTTACCTCGGATATCACTAAGTCTGATGACGCTGGTGTTGCCGTACCCAAGCTGTTGCCAACAATAGTACAATCACGGTTTTAAAAAAATCGAAGAAACAAAAAAATAATAAAACAAAAAGATATTGTCAACTAACACTTGATTGAGTGAGTAGAAATTGTATTTCAGAGTGGTGAAAGGACTCTAAATATAGTGGGTGGTATTTTGAATAAAGTGTATCTCTCAAAATATATAAACATGTGGTTATAGTAGTGGGTATTATCAACAATACTGTTTACTGTCAAGATGTAGAGACATGTTGTTATGTTTGGCAGAACTCTTGAGGCAACTCTTATTGAAAAGGGTTAATACCCAAAAGGTTTGTTCACTGCCATGTGGGCCGGAGAGACCATAGTGACTAAACAATGAGTACCAAAACTCAAAACTGAAATTGCAGTGTAAAACTAAAGATGCTCAAATAATATACAGAAGTGTCTGAAGTAATACTGGTTGGTCTACATGCTTTGTGCCGATGTCAACGCTCAGGAAGTCTATCAGGAGATGACCTGGTATATTAAAAAAATAACTAAAAGGTGTTGGCACATATGCTTGCATTTTGACCGAGTATAGTTATACGTATACTCCGTCAATGTTTGTGTACTATTGTTTCTATTTTGTTAACCTGGTCAAGTTATGTATGCCTTAATGTGAGACTGGATGTTTGGATGGCTTACTCCCACGGAGGAGAGGAGGCATTGGCCTGTCTGTCGGGTTTTTGGGGTGGGTCAGCACCAACAGATAAGCGACTATCACTGGGGGTGCTGGCACACGCCCACTGTTCGTGGTTGAGCCTCTCTCCATGGGCTCTTGTTTGTGCTGATGAGCAAATCATCAAATGGAAGTTGAAAGGATATCCGTGAGACAAGAGCACGCTGTCAATGGCTCCAACTTCTTTGTTTCAAGGCCGTGGTCTGGAGCCTTGCATTGGCAAGGAATTGTACTTATTCGCATAATGCAGGGAGGGATGATGCTTGTCATAATCGTTTGTCTGTGCTAAGCAAAAGAAATTCTTGCCAAGATACTACAGTGCAGACTAAAAAGACTCTTTTCACAGTTCCCTGTTACTGCCTGCATCTTTAATAGCCGGACAAGTCAAACGAGTAATATTCTAGCAATACTTGTAGTGCTAGCTTGCAAGTATTGCTGTGAGCAGGAAATAGATATTAGACCTATTTTGCCATCTTGGGTAAACGTTTTAAATTTGGTTACACTGTTCCATTGTCCGTATCAGTTTTCAAAGACTCGATAAAATTTGGCTCAATAAGGCCAAAAAATATTGACTACTACTGGAAAGCCAAGGAACGTGTGTTATTTCGTCACAGGGAGGGGTCATGCAATGTAGTTAAATACACTTTTGTACAAATGCAATAGTAAAAATTATTCAAACAAAATACAAAATGTTGTAAACAATTTATTCCCAAAATAATCCCTGAAGAAAGTATTCATTAAGGGCAATGACTGTACATGTACAGTTAGGGTACACAGCTTAAAATTAAAACCCTGCGACGCTGTATGAATTTTTACTCACACGGTCTCTGGAGCGGACTATTTCGTTGAGTCTGTTTCATTTTTCAGGGTTGCAGAGCCCTGAGTCCGTCCTAAAGGTATATTAGTGCTTCAGTGGTTGTCCCCTAGCCTCTACAGCTCTAACAAACCACCAAAACAACCAAAAGTACATCACAGTACCGTGGGGGCCGTTTTCCTAGGCTATCCCGATGTGAGGGGGGCCTCACCACGCGCCAGCTAAGCCACACCATTACCCCAACACCCCCAAACCAAAATAACACTCCAAAGACAGCCGTAAACAACCCATTAGATTGTACACAAGGGACCACTTAGCACACAGTCATATGGGAATTGGTTGGAGGCTGGCTGAAGGCCGGCTGGATTTTTTTTATTTTTTCTGGCTATGGGAGGCCCTGGCTGTAAAGTGACTAAACCAGGTTTTTCAGCATGTACAGGGGTAGGATATGATAAATATTCACTGCATTTTGACAAAAAAAAATAAACGCTAATTATTTCCAATGGACTTGCCAAAAGAGGCCACTCCCTCTTCCCAGTGTTCAAAGAAGTAAATTTATCGGTCATGCTGTGGAGTATTGTGCAAACGCTATCGGTAGTATCCGAACCGAGAATTATTATTCGACAGTTATGCCGGTAAATAAGAACACACAAAATACCGTTCATGTTGACCTTACGAAGGATGACCTTTACACCAAACAAATAAAATCGTTCAACATATAATTAATAATTATACACCTGTATATGTATTCTACCGTTTTTGATTTGCTTATTTCATTGTTCATTTGACTCATTTTGCTCTTTGTATTGTTCAAATTGCTCGTTTTATTCCTCTCTGTATTCATCAACTTACTCTTTTTATTGTTCAAATTGCTCTTTTAATTATCCATGTTTTTTTTTATTGTTCCAAATTGCTCTTTTGCTCTTTTTCTTGCTCGTTTGCGCTTTTTATTGTTGAATTTGCTCCTTTTATTCCCCAAATTGCTCTTTTATTGTTCAGTTTGCTCGTTTTATTGTCCATACTGCTCTTTGTTTTGTTCAAATTGCTCTTTGTATTGTTGAAATTGCTCTTTGTATTGCTCTTTGGCCCTTTTTATTGTTCAATTTGCTCTTTTCTTGTTCTATTTATTGTTCAAATTACTGTTTCTATTGTTCAAAGTTCTATTTTTATGTTCAAATTGCCCTTTTTATTGCTGTCTTCATTGTTGTAATTGCTGTTTGTATTGTTGAAATTATTATTTTATTTTTCAAATTGCTCTTTCCACTGTTCGAATTGCTCTTTATCTTTTGGTCTTTTGCTGTTTTTATTGCTCTTTTGATTGTTCAAAATGCTCTCTTTATTGCTTAAAATTGCTTTTGCATTGTTCGTATTGTTCAACTCAGAGCAAGGATTGCACTTGTCCAGAAAAAAAATCTGAAAAATCCAAGAATTACTTCTTCGTAACGATTCGTTACCGAATTTTTGGAGGTATTCCTGCACATAGCATGGACAGCCAACTGTGAGGACGTCTGACGTCAACTGACGTCATGGTGCACCCTGAGGATTCATAATCTTTATATACTGACGTATTATACATTTAGGTTCCACAAAAAGATCAACAGTAACGCTCCGCTCTGTTTAAATTTGTAAATACTCTATGCATGTACAGGGTAACTGGACGTAAAACATTAGTTCAAAAGATTGATTCAGCCAGACCAAAAACCATGTGCATGTTCAGGTACAGGGTAATGGGACGTTAAACACTCTAGTTCAATGGACTTAGAATTCAACCAGACCCAACCTGGTCTTTTTTCTGTATCCATCAGATCTTGGTAGCCATAGTAAGCCGAACGCAAGACCGTTAGTATGTTTAGTGTCCATGGATTAAGTCAGACCAACGCTCACTTCAAACGTACACAATATGATCACTTACATAGTCCGCCAACGCAGCCCACTCACTACGTGTTGTCCAGGGGATTACCCCCTCGTTACCTGGAGCCACATAAAGTCCATTGTCTAGGGATTACCTGGGATCCTTGCTCACTTCCGGACCTCCCTGTTGGCCAGTCAGTATTTTGCCGTTACATCACACCACATATGACTCATCCACCATTTATTATCATAAGAAAGGTCAAATTGTACCAACAACGTTTACCCCATGCTATGCCTTATTCATATCTTATCTCATACACAAGGTCATTTTGTACCACACTTTCCGACACTGTGCTATGCCTCTCCCTTACAAAATGTCATTTTGTGTCATACATATTACCCTACACTTCATTCCAATTCCTTCCTATTTACTTATGATTATGCATATCGATGGAACCTTTTGCTATTTCTAGGCCAAAGGTCAAAATGTATCAAACAGTAATTATATTTCCTGGGTAAAAACTTAGCAAATTGTTGGAAGGTGCAGAAGATCTCCGCAGTTAGATTTTGGTAAAGTTTGCTCTCTGGAGTCGCCATTTTTAAAAGCAACAGACATCGACCCCGACTTGGCAGAATTTTAGCACATGCGTACAAACTAAGTGAAGGGGTGAACATATGTGAGTTGCTTGTATTAAAATCCCAACTGACGTTATGTCGCACCCCGAGAATTCACAATCTTTATATAATTTGTCATACATTTACCCGGGGGTCAACAGGGCGGTGATACAGATCGACATGTATTACCAAATATGGTCATAACGTTTTTCCCAATGGCTCAACTTGGCAGAGATTCCTTGTGATCCTCACCCCGGCATACACCACAAGCCTATGAACTCTCATTGGGTAGACCCCAACCACTGCCGAGTTATATTCTTTGAAGATAGTCACCCCAAGGAGCCCATTATGGTCTATATCAGGAACTGGGTCTCTTTGTGTACAGACATGTGCCGACAGGTCGCGGCTATTTGGGTTTTGACCTGGTATTACTTACACTTCCACAGCAGTATGATGAATTGTAGTTAGAGGGGACCTGGGGGATGTATTAGCCACCATAA
>NW_028257780.1:0-45041 GCF_054643075.1 Acanthaster planci | reverse complement strand
GAACTTTTCGCAGGAAAAAAATTAGACTTTTAATAGCATTCTTTTAAAAACTAAGAATTTCCGATGACTAGCAATAAACTAATACTAGACTACCAAGCACTAAAATCACCGGTAAGACTCTTATTTAAAGTGATATATAATTGATATATGGCTGGTATCAATCCTTGTCAAAGAGCGCAATGCTAAAGCACGAATTTTGTTTCATCGTTTCCATTTTAAAACTGAACAGTTGTACAGACTAGAAACAATTCAATTCTACAACACTTTTTCAGACGGTATCTTTCTCTTACCAATCACATCAAATGTGAAGGATGCTGATGCAGAGCAACCCCCAGCATTGGTCACAGAACAAGTCACATTGTGAGATCCTACTGGAAAGTCACCCCCTCCGACCGTCACTTTCGTTCCACCAGCATCGTCTCTACAGGTTATTTCCTGACCTTCTGTGTTGGTGGCATTGACTTCATCCCAGGTCACTACAATGGATGCTTCGGCAGAGCCAATACACTGATCTCCAACAACCGGCACAACAATCACGGGTTTTGCTGTGAAGTAAAATGCACAATTTCAATCATTCCTTCTGTATCATTCATGGAAATAATTTCCATCGGATGTGCCCATCTTCAGCAACTGCAACGCTGACATTCTGAGCTCTCTGAATGATTTTTAGAGATGATGGAAATGTTATACTGCGTTCTCGTACCTCAAGTTTCAAGTGATAAATCAAACACCTCGACGTAAAAAGAAAGAGATGTTCTGATATTGTTCTTGCTTTAACACACTTTAAATCCTCATTATTTCAGTGTGACTTTCCATACATTCTCGAAACTTCTAATCAACGAAAAACATTTTTTCTTTCCAAATCACATTTTGGAATTCTCACTGAGCCTAATAGACATGTAGACGGCACTTTAGACGGATCAGCTTCAGCCGCTTCTTCGTAGGACAAGCACTTCGACCATTCTTTCTATAAATGGTAAAACTCTTCTTATACTGATCGTGATACACGGCTCTTTGTAATTCTTGGCAAAGCGAGCAATGCTTCAGTACGAATTTTTGTTTTTTCAAAAGTTTCGATTTTGTTTTCAAGCAATCCATTGTCCAGGCTGAAAAGAAATCAATTCTATAACACTTTATCAAAGGCCATGTTTCTCTTACCAATCACATCAAATGTGAAGGATGCTGATGCAAGGCAACCCCCAGCATTGGTCACAGAACAAGTCACATTGTGCGATCCTACTGGAAAGTCACCCCCTCCGACCGTCACTTTCGTTCTACCAGCATCGTCTCTACAGGTTATTTCCTGACCTTCTGTGTTAGTGGCATTGACTTCATCCCAGGTCACTACACTGGATGCTTCGCCAGAGCCAATACACTGATCTCCAACGACTGGCACGACAATCACAGGTTTTGCTGTGAAGTAAAATGCACAGTTTCAATCATTCCTTCTGTATCATTAATGGAAATAATTTCCATCGGATGTGCCCATCTTCAGCAACTGCAACGCTGACATTCTGGGCTCTCTGAATGATTTTTAGAGATGATGGAAATGTTATACTGCGTTCTCGTACCTCAAGTTTCAAGTGATAGATCAAACACCTCGACGTAAAAAGAAAGAGATGTTCTGATATTGTTCTTGCTTTAACACACTTTCAATCCTCATCATTTCAGTGTGACTTTCCATACATTCTCGAAACTTCTGATCAACGAAAAACATTTTTTCTTTCCAAATCACATTTTGGAATTCTCAATGAACTTAGTAGACATGTAGACAGCACTTTAGACAGATCAGCTTCAGCCGCTTCTTCGTAGGACAAGCACTTCGACCATTCTTTATATAAATGGTAAAACTCTTCTTATACTGATCGTGTTACACGGCTCTTTTCAATCCTTTTCAAAGCGAGCAATGCTTCAGTACGTATTTTTGTTTTTTCAAAGGTTTCGATTTTGTTTTCAAGCAATCCATTGTCCAGGCTGAAAACAAATCAATTCTATAACACTTTATCAAAGGCCATGTTTCTCTTACCAATCACATCAAATGTGAAGGATTCTGATGCAGAGCAACCCCCCGCATTGGTCACAGAGCAAGTCACATTGTGCGATCCTACTGGAAAGTCACCCCCTCCGACCGTCACTTTCGTTCCACCAGCATCGTCTCTACAGGTTATTTCCTGACCTTCTGTGTTGGTGGCATTGACTTCATCCCAGGTCACTACAATGGATGCTTCGGCAGAGCCAATACACTGATCTCCAACAACCGGCACAACAATCACAGGTTTTGCTGTGAAGTAAAATGCACAATCTCAATCATTCCTTCTGTATCATTAATGGAAATAATTTCCATCGGATGTGCCCATCTTCAGCAACTGCAACGCTGACATTCTGGGCTCTCTGAATGATTTTTAGAGATGATGGAAATGTTATACTGCGTTCCCGTACCTCAAGTTTCAAGTGATAGATCAAACACCTCGACGTAAAAAGAAAGAGATGTTCTGATATTGTTCTTGCTTTAACACACTTTCAATCCTCATCATTTCAGTGTGACTTTCCATACATTCTCGAAACTTCTAATCAACGAAAAACATTTTTTCTTTCCAAATCACATTTTGGAATTCTCAATGAACTTAGTAGACATGTAGACAGCACTTTAGACAGATCAGCTTCAGCCGCTTCTTCGTAGGACAAGCACTTCGACCATTCTTTATATAAATGGTAAAACTCTTCTTATACTGATCGTGATACACCGCTCTTTTCAATCCTTTTCAAAGCGAGCAATGCTTCAGTACGTATTTTTGTTTTTTCAAAGGTTTCAATTTAGTTTTCAAGCAATCCATTGTCCAGGCTGAAAACAAATCAATTCTATAACACTTTATCAAAGGCCATGTTTCTCTTACCAATCACATCAAATGTGAAGGATTCTGATGCAGAGCAACCCCCCGCATTGGTCACAGAGCAAGTCACATTGTGCGATCCTACTGGAAAGTCACCCCCTCCGACCGTCACTTTCGTTCCACCAGCATCGTCTCTACAGGTTATTTCCTGACCTTCTGTGTTGGTGGCATTGACTTCATCCCAGGTCACTACAATGGATGCTTCGGCAGAGCCAATACACTGATCTCCAACAACCGGCACAACAATCACGGGTTTTGCTGTGAAGTAAAATGCACAATTTCAATCATTCCTTCTGTATCATTAATGGAAATAATTTCCATCGGATGTGCCCATCTTCAGCAACTGCAACGCTGACATTCTGGGCTCTCTGAATGATTTTTAGAGATGATGGAAATGTTATACTGCTTTCCCGTACCTCAAGTTTCAAGTGATAGATCAAACACCTCGACGTAAAAAGAAAGAGATGTTCTGATATTGTTCTTGCTTTAACACACTTTAAATCCTCATCATTTCAGTGTGACTTTCCATACATTCTCGAAACTTCTAATCAACGAAAAACATTTTTTCTTTTTAAATCACATTTTGGAATTCTTACTTAACCTAATAGACATGTAGACGGCACTTTAGACAGATCAGCTTCAGCCGCTTCTTCGTAGGACAAGCACTTCGACCATTCTTTTATAAATGGTAAAACTCTTCTTATACTGATCGTGATACACGGCTCTTTTCAATCCTTTTCAAAGCGAGCAATGCTTCAGTACGTATTTTTGTTTTTTCAAAAGTTTCGATTTTGTTTTCAAGCAATCCATTGTACAGACTGAAAACAAATCAATTCTATAACACTTTATCAAATGCCATGTTTCTCTTACCAATCACATCAAATGTGAAGGATTCTGATGCAGAGCAACCCCCAGCATTGGTCACAGAGCAAGTCACATTGTGCGATCCTACTGGAAAGTCACCCCCTCCGACCGTCACTTTCGTTCCACCAGCATCGTCTCTACAGGTTATTTCCTGACCTTCTGTGTTGGTGGCATTGACTTCATCCCAGGTCACTACAATGGATGCTTCGGCAGAGCCAATACACTGATCTCCAACAACCGGCACAACAATCACGGGTTTTGCTGTGAAGTAAAATGCACAATTTCAATCATTCCTTCTGTATCATTAATGGAAATAATTTCCATCGGATGTGCCCATCTTCAGCAACTGCAACGCTGACATTCTGGGCTCTCTGAATGATTTTTAGAGATGATGGAAATGTTATACTGCTTTCCCGTACCTCAAGTTTCAAGTGATAGATCAAACACCTCGACGTAAAAAGAAAGAGATGTTCTGATATTGTTCTTGCTTTAACACACTTTAAATCCTCATCATTTCAGTGTGACTTTCCATACATTCTCGAAACTTCTAATCAACGAAAAACATTTTTTCTTTTTAAATCACATTTTGGAATTCTTACTTAACCTAATAGACATGTAGACGGCACTTTAGACAGATCAGCTTCAGCCGCTTCTTCGTAGGACAAGCACTTCGACCATTCTTTATATAAATGGTAAAACTCTTCTTATACTGATCGTGATACACGGCTCTTTTCAATCCTTTTCAAAGCGAGCAATGCTTCAGTACGTATTTTTGTTTTTTCAAAAGTTTCGATTTTGTTTTCAAGCAATCCATTGTACAGACTGAAAACAAATCAATTCTATAACACTTTATCAAATGCCATGTTTCTCTTACCAATCACATCAAATGTGAAGGATTCTGATGCAGAGCAACCCCCAGCATTGGTCACAGAGCAAGTCACATTGTGCGATCCTACTGGAAAGTCACCCCCTCCGACCGTCACTTTCGTTCTACCAGCATCGTCTCTACAGGTTATTTCCTGACCTTCTGCGTTGGTGGCATTGACTTCATCCCAGGTCACTACGATGGATGCTTCGCCAGAGCCAATACACTGATCTCCAACAACCGGCACAACAATCACGGGCTTTCCTGTGAAGTAAAATGCACAATTTCAATCATTCCTTCTGTATCATTAATGGAAATAATTTCCATCGGATGTGCCCATCTTCAGCAACTGCAACGCTGACATTCTGGGCTCTCTGAATGATTTTTACAGATGATGGAAATGTTATACTGCTTTCCCGTACCTCAAGTTTCAAGTGATAGATCAAACACCTCGACGTAAAAAGAAAGAGATGTTCTGATATTGTTCTTGCTTTAACACACTTTAAATCCTCATCATTTCAGTGTGACTTTCCATACATTCTCGAAACTTCTAATCAACGAAAAACATTTTTTCTTTTTAAATCACATTTTGGAATTCTTACTTAACCTAATAGACATGTAGACGGCACTTTAGACAGATCAGCTTCAGCCGCTTCTTCGTAGGACAAGCACTTCGACCATTCTTTATATAAATGGTAAAACTCTTCTTATACTGATCGTGATACACGGCTCTTTTCAATCCTTTTCAAAGCGAGCAATGCTTCAGTACGTATTTTTGTTTTTTCAAAAGTTTCGATTTTGTTTTCAAGCAATCCATTGTACAGACTGAAAACAAATCAATTCTATAACACTTTATCAAAGGCAATGTTTCTCTTACCAATCACATCAAATGTGAAGGATTCTGATGCAGAGCAACCCCCAGCATTGGTCACAGAGCAAGTCACATTGTGCGATCCTACTGGAAAGTCACCCCCTCCGACCGTCACTTTCGTTCTACCAGCATCGTCTCTACAGGTTATTTCCTGACCTTCTGAGTTGGTGGCATTGACTTCATCCCAGGTCACTACGATGGATGCTTCGCCAGAGCCAATACACTGATCTCCAACAACCGGCACAACAATCACGGGCTTTGCTGTGAAGTAAAATGCACAATTTCAATCATTCCTTCTGTATCATTAATGGAAATAATTTCCATCGGATGTGCCCATCTTCAGCAACTGCAACGCTGACATTCTGGGCTCTCTGAATGAATTTTAGGGATGATGGAAATGTTATACTGCTTTCCCGTACCTCAAGTTTCAAGTGATAGATCAAACACCTCGACGTAAAAAGAAAGAGATGTTCTGATATTGTTCTTGCTTTAACACACTTTAAATCCTCATCATTTCAGTGTGACTTTCCATACATTCTCGAAACTTCTAATCAACGAAAAACATTTTTTCTTTTTAAATCACATTTTGGAATTCTTACTTAACCTAATAGACATGTAGACGGCACTTTAGACAGATCAGCTTCAGCCGTTTCTTCGTAGGACAAGCACTTCGACCATTCTTTATATAAATGGTAAAACTCTTCTTATACTGATCGTGATACACGGCTCTTTTCAATCCTTTTCAAAGCGAGCAATGCTTCAGTACGTATTTTTGTTTTTTCAAAAGTTTCGATTTTGTTTTCAAGCAATCCATTGTACAGACTGAAAACAAATCAATTCTATAACACTTTATCAAAGGCCATGTTTCTCTTACCAATCACATCAAATGTGAAGGATTCTGATGCAGAGCAACCCCCAGCATTGGTCACAGAGCAAGTCACATTGTGCGATCCTACTGGAAAGTCACCCCCTCCGACCGTCACTTTCGTTCCACCAGCATCGTCTCTACAGGTTATTTCCTGACCTTCTGTGTTGGTGGTATTGACTTCATCCCAGGTCACTACAATGGATGCTTGGCCAGAGCCAATACACTGATCTCCAACAACCGGCACAACAATCACGGGTTTTGCTGTGAAGTAAAATGCACAGTTTCAATCATTCCTTCTGTATCATTAATGGAAATAATTTCCATCGGATGTGCCCATCTTCAGCAACTGCAACGCTGACATTCTGGGCTCTCTGAATGATTGTTAGAGATGATGGAAATGTTATACTGCTTTCCCGTACCTCAAGTTTCAAGTGATAGATCAAACACCTCGACGTAAAAAGAAAGAGATGTTCTGATATTGTTCTTGCTTTAACACACTTTAAATCTTCATCATTTCAGTGTGACTTTCCATACATTCTCGAAACTTCTAATCAACGAAAAAACATTTTTTCTTTCCAAATCACATTTTGGAATTCTTACTTAACCTAATAGACATGTAGACGGCACTTTAGACAGATCAGCTTCAGCCGCTTCTTCGTAGGACAAGCACTTCGACCATTCTTTATATAAATGGTAAAACTCTTCTTATACTGATCGTGATACACGGCTCTTTTCAATCCTTTTCAAAGCGAGCAATGCTTCAGTACGTATTTTTGTTTTTTCAAAAGTTTCGATTTCGTTTTCAAGCAATCCATTGTACAGACTGAAAACAAATCAATTCTATAACACTTTATCAAAGGCCATGTTTCTCTTACCAATCACATCAAATGTGAAGGATTCTGATGCAGAGCAACCCCCAGCATTGGTCACAGAGCAAGTCACATTGTGCGATCCTACTGGAAAGTCACCCCCTCCGACCGTCACTTTCGTTCCACCAGCATCGTCTCTACAGGTTATTTCCTGACCTTCTGCGTTGGTGGCATTGACTTCATCCCAGGTCACTACAATGGATGCTTCGCCAGAGCCAATACACTGATCTCCAACAACCGGCACAACAATCACGGGTTTTGCTGTGAAGTAAAATGCACAGTTTCAATCATTCCTTCTGTATCATTAATGGAAATAATTTCCATCGGATGTGCCCATCTTCAGCAACTGCAACGCTGACATTCTGGGCTCTCTGAATGATTGTTAGAGATGATGGAAATGTTATACTGCTTTCCCGTACCTCAAGTTTCAAGTGATAGATCAAACACCTCGACGTAAAAAGAAAGAGATGTTCTGATATTGTTCTTGCTTTAACACACTTTAAATCCTCATCATTTCAGTGTGACTTTCCATACATTCTCGAAACTTCTAATCAACGAAAAACATTTTTTCTTTTTAAATCACATTTTGGAATTCTTACTTAACCTAATAGACATGTAGACGGCACTTTAGACAGATCAGCTTCAGCCGCTTCTTCGTAGGACAAGCACTTCGACCATTCTTTATATAAATGGTAAAACTCTTCTTATACTGATCGTGATACACGGCTCTTTTCAATCCTTTTCAAAGCGAGCAATGCTTCAGTACGTATTTTTGTTTTTTCAAAAGTTTCGATTTTGTTTTCAAGCAATCCATTGTACAGACTGAAAACAAATCAATTCTATAACACTTTATCAAAGGCCATGTTTCTCTTACCAATCACATCAAATGTGAAGGATTCTGATGCAGAGCAACCCCCAGCATTGGTCACAGAGCAAGTCACATTGTGCGATCCTACTGGAAAGTCACCCCCTCCGACCGTCACTTTCGTTCCACCAGCATCGTCTCTACAGGTTATTTCCTGACCTTCTGTGTTGGTGGTATTGACTTCATCCCAGGTCACTACAATGGATGCTTGGCCAGAGCCAATACACTGATCTCCAACAACCGGCACAACAATCACGGGTTTTGCTGTGAAGTAAAATGCACAGTTTCAATCATTCCTTCTGTATCATTAATGGAAATAATTTCCATCGGATGTGCCCATCTTCAGCAACTGCAACGCTGACATTCTGGGCTCTCTGAATGATTGTTAGAGATGATGGAAATGTTATACTGCTTTCCCGTACCTCAAGTTTCAAGTGATAGATCAAACACCTCGACGTAAAAAGAAAGAGATGTTCTATATTGTTCTTGCTTTAACACACTTTAAATCCTCATCATTTCAGTGTGACTTTCCATACATTCTCGAAACTTCAATCAACGAAATACATTTTTTCTTTCCAAATCACATTCAGGAATTCTTACTGAACTTAATAGACATGTAGAAAGCACTTTAGACAGATCAGCGTCAGCCGCTTCTTCGTAGGAAAAGCACTTCGACTATTCTTTATATAAATGGTAAAACTCTTCTTATACTGATCATGATACACGGCTCTTTTCAATCCTTTTCAAAGCGAGAAATGTTATACTGCGTTCCCGTACCTCAAGTTTCAAGTGATAGATCAAACACCTCGACGTAAAAAGAAAGAGATGTTCTGATATTGTTCTTGCTTTAACACACTTTAAATCTTCATCATTTCAGTGTGACTTTCCATACATTCTCGAAACTTCTAATCAACAAAAAAACATTTTTTCTTTCCAAATCACATTTTGGAATTCTTACTTAACCTAATAGACATGTAGACGGCACTTTAGACAGATTAGCTTCAGCCGCTTCTTCGTAGGACAAGCACTTCGACCATTCTTTATATAAATGGTAAAACTCTTCTTATACTGATCGTGATACACGGCTCTTTTCAATCCTTTTCAAAGCGAGCAATGCTTCAGTACGTATTTTTGTTTTTTCAAAAGTTTCGATTTTGTTTTCAAGCAATCCATTGTACAGACTGAAAACAAATCAATTCTATAACACTTTATCAAAGGCCATGTTTCTCTTACCAATCACATCAAATGTGAAGGATTCTGATGCAGAGCAACCCCCAGCATTGGTCACAGAGCAAGTCACATTGTGCGATCCTACTGGAAAGTCACCCCCTCCGACCGTCACTTTCGTTCCACCAGCATCGTCTCTACAGGTTATTTCCTGACCTTCTGCGTTGGTGGCATTGACTTCATCCCAGGTCACTACGATGGATGCTTCGCCAGAGCCAATACACTGATCTCCAACAACCGGCACAACAATCACGGGTTTTGCTGTGAAGTAAAATGCACAATTTCAATCATTCCTTCTGTATCATTAATGGAAATAATTTCCATCGGATGTGCCCATCTTCAGCAACTGCAACGCTGACATTCTGGGCTCTCTGAATGATTTTTAGAGATGATGGAAATGTTATACTGCGTTCCCGTACCTCAAGTTTCAAGTGATAGATCAAACACCTCGACGTAAAAAGAAAGAGATGTTCTGATATTGTTCTTGCTTTAACACACTTTAAATCCTCATCATTTCAGTGTGACTTTCCATACATTCTCCAAACTTCTAATCAACGAAAAACATTTTTTCTTTTCAAATCACATTTTCGAATTCTTACTTAACCTAATAGACTTGTAGACGGCACTTTATACAGATCAGCTTCAGCCGCTTCTTCGTAGGACAAGCACTTCGACCATTCTTTATATAAATGGTAAAACTCTTCTTATACTGATCGTGTTACACGGCTCTTTTCAATCCTTTTCAAAGCGAGCAATGCTTCAGTACGTATTTTTGTTTTTTCAAAGGTTTCGATTTTGTTTTCAAGCAATCCATTGTCCAGGCTGAAAACAAATCAATTCTATAACACTTTATCAAAGGCCATGTTTCTCTTACCAATCACATCAAATGTGAAGGATTCTGATGCAGAGCAACCCCCAGCATTGGTCACAGAGCAAGTCACATTGTGCGATCCTACTGGAAAGTCACCCCCTCCGACTGTCACTTTCGTTCCACCAGCATCGTCTCTACAGGTTATTTCCTGACCTTCTGCGTTGGTGGCATTGACTTCATCCCAGGTCACTACGATGGATGCTTCGCCAGAGCCAATACACTGATCTCCAACAACCGGCACAACAATCACGGGTTTTGCTGTGAAGTAAAATGCACAATTTCAATCATTCCTTCTGTATCATTAATGGAAATAATTTCCATCGGATGTGCCCATCTTCAGCAACTGCAACGCTGACATTCTGGGCTCTCTGAATGATTTTTAGAGATGATGGAAATGTTATACTGCGTTCCCGTACCTCAAGTTTCAAGTGATAGATCAAACACCTCGACGTAAAAAGAAAGAGATGTTCTGATATTGTTCTTGCTTTAACACACTTTAAATCCTCATCATTTCAGTGTGACTTTCCATACATTCTCCAAACTTCTAATCAACGAAAAACATTTTTTCTTTTCAAATCACATTTTCGAATTCTTACTTAACCTAATAGACTTGTAGACGGCACTTTATACAGATCAGCTTCAGCCGCTTCTTCGTAGGACAAGCACTTCGACCATTCTTTATATAAATGGTAAAACTCTTCTTATACTGATCGTGTTACA
Source organism: Acanthaster planci (assembly GCF_054643075.1). NCBI lineage: Eukaryota > Metazoa > Echinodermata > Asteroidea > Valvatida > Acanthasteridae > Acanthaster > Acanthaster planci. Next base: position 34,130 of record NW_028257780.1, on the reverse strand, counting down.
CGGCTCTTTTCAATCCTTTTCAAAGCGAGCAATGCTTCAGTACGTATTTTTGTTTTTTCAAAGGTTTCGATTTTGTTTTCAAGCAATCCATTGTCCAGGCTGAAAACAAATCAATTCTATAACACTTTATCAAAGACCATGTTTCTCTTACCAATCACATCAAATGTGAAGGATTCTGATGCAGAGCAACCCCCAGCATTGGTCACAGAGCAAGTCACATTGTGCGATCCTACTGGAAAGTCACCCCCTCCGACCGTCACTTTCGTTCCACCAGCATCGTCTCTACAGGTTATTTCCTGACCTTCTGCGTTGGTGGCATTGACTTCATCCCAGGTCACTACGATGGATGCTTGGCCAGAGCCAATACACTGATCTCCAACAACCGGCACAACAATCACGGGTTTTGCTGTGAAGTAAAATGCACAGTTTCAATCATTCCTTCTGTATCATTAATGGAAATAATTTCCATCGGATGTGCCCATCTTCAGCAACTGCAACGCTGACATTCTGGGCTCTCTGAATGATTTTTAGAGATGATGGAAATGTTATACTGCGTTCCCGTACCTCAAGTTTCAAGTGATAGATCAAACACCTCGACGTAAAAAGAAAGAGATGTTCTGATATTGTTCTTGCTTTAACACACTTTAAATCCTCATCATTTCAGTGTGACTTTCCATACATTCTCCAAACTTCTAATCAACGAAAAACATTTTTTCTTTTTAAATCACATTTTGGAATTCTTACTTAACCTAATAGACATGTAGACGGCACTTTAGACAGATCAGCTTCAGCCGCTTCTTCGTAGGACAAGCACTTCGACCATTCTTTATATAAATGGTAAAACTCTTCTTATACTGATCGTGATACACGGCTCTTTTCAATCCTTTTCAAAGCGAGCAATGCTTCAGTACGTATTTTTGTTTTTTCAAAAGTTTCGATTTTGTTTTCAAGCAATCCATTGTACAGACTGAAAACAAATCAATTCTATAACACTTTATCAAAGGCCATGTTTCTCTTACCAATCACATCAAATGTGAAGGATTCTGATGCAGAGCAACCCCCAGCATTGGTCACAGAGCAAGTCACATTGTGCGATCCTACTGGAAAGTCACCCCCTCCGACCGTCACTTTCGTTCCACCAGCATCGTCTCTACAGGTTATTTCCTGACCTTCTGTGTTGGTGGTATTGACTTCATCCCAGGTCACTACAATGGATGCTTGGCCAGAGCCAATACACTGATCTCCAACAACCGGCACAACAATCACGGGTTTTGCTGTGAAGTAAAATGCACAGTTTCAATCATTCCTTCTGTATCATTAATGGAAATAATTTCCATCGGATGTGCCCATCTTCAGCAACTGCAACGCTGACATTCTGGGCTCTCTGAATGATTGTTAGAGATGATGGAAATGTTATACTGCTTTCCCGTACCTCAAGTTTCAAGTGATAGATCAAACACCTCGACGTAAAAAGAAAGAGATGTTCTGATATTGTTCTTGCTTTAACACACTTTAAATCCTCATCATTTCAGTGTGACTTTCCATACATTCTCGAAACTTCAATCAACGAAATACATTTTTTCTTTCCAAATCACATTCAGGAATTCTTACTGAACTTAATAGACATGTAGACAGCACTTTAGACAGAGCAGCGTCAGCCGCTTCTTCGTAGGAAAAGCACTTCGACTATTCTTTATATAAATGGTAAAACTCTTCTTATATTGATCATGATACACGGCTCTTTTCAATCCTTTTCAAAGCGAGAAATGTTATACTGCGTTCCCGTACCTCAAGTTTCAAGTGATAGATCAAACACCTCGACGTAAAAAGAAAGAGATGTTCTGATATTGTTCTTGCTTTAACACACTTTAAATCTTCATCATTTCAGTGTGACTTTCCATACATTCTCGAAACTTCTAATCAACAAAAAAACATTTTTTCTTTCCAAATCACATTTTGGAATTCTTACTTAACCTAATAGACATGTAGACGGCACTTTAGACAGATCAGCTTCAGCCGCTTCTTCGTAGGACAAGCACTTCGACCATTCTTTATATAAATGGTAAAACTCTTCTTATACTGATCGTGATACACGGCTCTTTTCAATCCTTTTCAAAGCGAGCAATGCTTCAGTACGTATTTTTGTTTTTTCAAAAGTTTCGATTTTGTTTTCAAGCAATCCATTGTACAGACTGAAAACAAATCAATTCTATAACACTTTATCAAAGGCCATGTTTCTCTTACCAATCACATCAAATGTGAAGGATTCTGATGCAGAGCAACCCCCAGCATTGGTCACAGAGCAAGTCACATTGTGCGATCCTACTGGAAAGTCACCCCCTCCGACCGTCACTTTCGTTCCACCAGCATCGTCTCTACAGGTTATTTCCTGACCTTCTGCGTTGGTGGCATTGACTTCATCCCAGGTCACTACGATGGATGCTTCGCCAGAGCCAATACACTGATCTCCAACAACCGGCACAACAATCACGGGTTTTGCTGTGAAGTAAAATGCACAATTTCAATCATTCCTTCTGTATCATTAATGGAAATAATTTCCATCGGATGTGCCCATCTTCAGCAACTGCAACGCTGACATTCTGGGCTCTCTGAATGATTTTTAGAGATGATGGAAATGTTATACTGCGTTCCTGTACCTCAAGTTTCAAGTGATAGATCAAACACCTCGACGTAAAAAGAAAGAGATGTTCTGATATTGTTCTTGCTTTAACACACTTTAAATCTTCATCATTTCAGTGTGACTTTCCATACATTCTCGAAACTTCTAATCAACAAAAAAACATTTTTTCTTTTCAAATCACATTTTCGAATTCTTACTTAACCTAATAGACTTGTAGACGGCACTTTATACAGATCAGCTTCAGCCGCTTCTTCGAAGGACAAGCACTTCGACCATTCTTTATATAAATGGTAAAACTCTTCTTATACTGATCGTGTTACACGGCTCTTTTCAATCCTTTTCAAAGCGAGCAATGCTTCAGTACGTATTTTTGTTTTTTCAAAAGTTTCGATTTAGTTTTCAAGCAATCCATTGTCCAGGCTGAAAACAAATCAATTCTATAACACTTTATCAAAGACCATGTTTCTCTTACCAATCACATCAAATGTGAAGGATTCTGATGCAGAGCAACCCCCAGCATTGGTCACAGAGCAAGTCACATTGTGCGATCCTACTGGAAAGTCACCCCCTCCGACCGTCACTTTCGTTCCACCAGCATCGTCTCTACAGGTTATTTCCTGACCTTCTGAGTTGGTGGCATTGACTTCATCCCAGGTCACTACAATGGATGCTTGGCCAGAGCCAATACACTGATCTCCAACAACCGGCACAACAATCACGGGTTTTGCTGTGAAGTAAAATGCACAGTTTCAATCATTCCTTCTGTATCATTAATGGAAATAATTTCCATCGGATGTGCCCATCTTCAGCAACTGCAACGCTGACATTCTGGGCTCTCTGAATGATTGTTAGAGATGATGGAAATGTTATACTGCTTTCCCGTACCTCAAGTTTCAAGTGATAGATCAAACACCTCGACGTAAAAAGAAAGAGATGTTCTGATATTGTTCTTGCTTTAACACACTTTAAATCTTCATCATTTCAGTGTGACTTTCCATACATTCTCGAAACTTCTAATCAACAAAAAAACATTTTTCTTTCTAAATCACATTTTGGAATTCTTACTTAACCTAATAGACATGTAGACGGCACTTTAGACAGATCAGCTTCAGCCGCTTCTTCGTACGACAAGCACTTCGACCATTCTTTATATAAATGGTAAAACTCTTCTTATACTGATCGTGTTACACGGCTCTTTTCAATCCTTTTCAAAGCGAGCAATGCTTCAGTACGTATTTTTGTTTTTTCAAAGGTTTCGATTTTGTTTTCAAGCAATCCATTGTCCAGGCTGAAAACAAATCAATTCTATAACACTTTATCAAAGGCCATGTTTCTCTTACCAATCACATCAAATGTGAAGGATTCTGATGCAGAGCAACCCCCAGCATTGGTCACAGAGCAAGTCACATTGTGCGATCCTACTGGAAAGTCACCCCCTCCGACCGTCACTTTCGTTCCACCAGCATCGTCTCTACAGGTTATTTCCTGACCTTCTGCGTTGGTGGCATTGACTTCATCCCAGGTCACTACAATGGATGCTTGGCCAGAGCCAATACACTGATCTCCAACAACCGGCACAACAATCACGGGTTTTGCTGTGAAGTAAAATGCACAATTTCAATCATTCCTTCTGTATCATTAATGGAAATAATTTCCATCGGATGTGCCCATCTTCAGCAACTGCAACGCTGACATTCTGGGCTCTCTGAATGATTTTTAGAGATGATGGAAATGTTATACTGCTTTCCCGTACCTCAAGTTTCAAGTGATAGATCAAACACCTCGACGTAAAAAGAAAGAGATGTTCTGATATTGTTCTTGCTTTAACACACTTTAAATCTTCATCATTTCAGTGTGACTTTCCATACATTCTCGAAACTTCTAATCAACGAAAAACATTTTTTCTTTCCAAATCACATTTTGGAATTCTTACTTAACCTAATAGACATGTAGACGGCACTTTAGACAGATCAGCTTCAGCCGCTTCTTCGTAGGACAAGCACTTCGACCATTCTTTATATAAATGGTAAAAGTCTTCTTATACTGATCGTGATACACGGCTCTTTTCAATCCTTTTCAAAGCGAGCAATGCTTCAGTACGTATTTTTGTTTTTTCAAAAGTTTCGATTTTGTTTTCAAGCAATCCATTGTACAGGCTGAAAACAAATCAATTCTATAACACTTTATCAAAGACCATGTTTCTCTTACCAATCACATCAAATGTGAAGGATTCTGATGCAGAGCAACCCCCAGCATTGGTCACAGAGCAAGTCACATTGTGCGATCCTACTGGAAAGTCACCCCCTCCGACCGTCACTTTCGTTCTACCAGCATCGTCTCTACAGGTTATTTCCTGACCTTCTGCGTTGGTGGCATTGACTTCATCCCAGGTCACTACGATGGATGCTTCGCCAGAGCCAATACAGTGATCTCCAACAACCGGCACAACAATCACGGGTTTTGCTGTGAAGTAAAATGCACAATTTCAATCATTCCTTCTGTATCATTCATGGAAATAATTTCCATCCGATGTGCCCATCTTCAGCAACTGCAACGCTGACATTCTGGGCTCTCTGAATGATTTTTAGAGATGATGGAAATGTTATACTGCTTTCCCGTACCTCAAGTTTCAAGTGATAGATCAAACACCTCGACGTAAAAAGAAAGAGATGTTCTGATATTGTTCTTGCTTTAACACACTTTAAATCCTCATCATTTCAGTGTGACTTTCCATACATTCTCGAAACTTCTAATCAACAAAAAAACATTTTTTCTTTCCAAATCACATTTTGGAATTCTTACTTAACCTAATAGACTTGTAGACGGCACTTTAGACAGATCAGCTTCAGCCGCTTCTTCGTAGGACAAGCACTTCGACCATTCTTTATATAAATGGTAAAACTCTTCTTATACTGATCGTGATACACGGCTCTTTTCAATCCTTTTCAAAGCGAGCAATGCTTCAGTACGTATTTTTGTTTTTTCAAAAGTTTCGATTTTGTTTTCAAGCAATCCATTGTACAGACTGAAAACAAATCAATTCTATAACACTTTATCAAAGGCCATGTTTCTCTTACCAATCACATCAAATGTGAAGGATTCTGATGCAGAGCAACCCCCAGCATTGGTCACAGAGCAAGTCACATTGTGCGATCCTACTGGAAAGTCACCCCCTCCGACCGTCACTTTCGTTCCACCAGCATCGTCTCTACAGGTTATTTCCTGACCTTCTGCGTTGGTGGCATTGACTTCATCCCAGGTCACTACGATGGATGCTTCGCCAGAGCCAATACACTGATCTCCAACAACCGGCACAACAATCACGGGTTTTGCTGTAAAGTAAAATGCACAATTTCAATCATTCCTTCTGTATCATTAATGGAAATAATTTCCATCGGATGTGCCCATCTTCAGCAACTGCAACGCTGACATTCTGGGCTCTCTGAATGATTTTTAGAGATGATGGAAATGTTATACTGCTTTCCCGTACCTCAAGTTTCAAGTGATAGATCAAACACCTCGACGTAAAAAGAAAGAGATGTTCTGATATTGTTCTTGCTTTAACACACTTTAAATCCTCATCATTTCAGTGTGACTTTCCATACATTCTCGAAACTTCTAATCAACGAAAAACATTTTTTCTTTTCAAATCACATTTTCGAATTCTTACTTAACCTAATAGACTTGTAGACGGCACTTTATACAGATCAGCTTCAGCCGCTTCTTCGTAGGACAAGCACTTCGACCATTCTTTATATAAATGGTAAAACTCTTCTTATACTGATCGTGTTACACGGCTCTTTTCAATCCTTTTCAAAGCGAGCAATGCTTCAGTACGTATTTTTGTTTTTTCAAAGGTTTCGATTTTGTTTTCAAGCAATCCATTGTCCAGGCTGAAAACAAATCAATTCTATAACACTTTATCAAAGACCATGTTTCTCTTACCAATCACATCAAATGTGAAGGATTCTGATGCAGAGCAACCCCCAGCATTGGTCACAGAGCAAGTCACATTGTGCGATCCTACTGGAAAGTCACCCCCTCCGACCGTCACTTTCGTTCCACCAGCATCGTCTCTACAGGTTATTTCCTGACCTTCTGTGTTGGTGGCATTGACTTCATCCCAGGTCACTACAATGGATGCTTGGCCAGAGCCAATACACTGATCTCCAACAACCGGCACAACAATCACGGGTTTTGCTGTGAAGTAAAATGCACAGTTTCAATCATTCCTTCTGTATCATTAATGGAAATAATTTCCATCGGATGTGCCCATCTTCAGCAACTGCAACGCTGACATTCTGGGCTCTCTGAATGATTTTTAGAGATGATGGAAATGTTATACTGCTTTCCCGTACCTCAAGTTTCAAGTGATAGATCAAACACCTCGACGTAAAAAGAAAGAGATGTTCTGATATTGTTCTTGCTTTAACACACTTTAAATCCTCATCATTTCAGTGTGACTTTCCATACATTCTCCAAACTTCTAATCAACGAAAAACATTTTTTCTTTTCAAATCACAATTTCGAATTCTTACTTAACCTAATAGACTTGTAGACGGCACTTTATACAGATCAGCTTCAGCCGCTTCTTCGTAGGACAAGCACTTCGACCATTCTTTATATAAATGGTAAAACTCTTCTTATACTGATCGTGTTACACGGCTCTTTTCAATCCTTTTCAAAGCGAGCAATGCTTCAGTACGTATTTTTGTTTTTTCAAAGGTTTCGATTTTGTTTTCAAGCAATCCATTGTCCAGGCTGAAAACAAATCAATTCTATAACACTTTATCAAAGACCATGTTTCTCTTACCAATCACATCAAATGTGAAGGATTCTGATGTAGAGCAACCCCCAGCATTGGTCACAGAGCAAGTCACATTGTGCGATCCTACTGGAAAGTCACCCCCTCCGACCGTCACTTTCGTTCCACCAGCATCGTCTCTACAGGTTATTTCCTGACCTTCTGTGTTGGTGGCATTGACTTCATCCCAGGTCACTACAATGGATGCTTGGCCAGAGCCAATACACTGATCTCCAACAACCGGCACAACAATCACGGGTTTTGCTGTGAAGTAAAATGCACAGTTTCAATCATTCCTTCTGTATCATTAATGGAAATAATTTCCATCGGATGTGCCCATCTTCAGCAACTGCAACGCTGACATTCTGGGCTCTCTGAATGATTGTTAGAGATGATGGAAATGTTATACTGCTTTCCCGTACCTCAAGTTTCAAGTGATAGATCAAACACCTCGACGTAAAAAGAAAGAGATGTTCTGATATTGTTCTTGCTTTAACACACTTTAAATCCTCATCATTTCAGTGTGACTTTCCATACATTCTCGAAACTTCTAATCAACGAAAACATTTTTTCTTTTCAAATCACAATTTCGAATTCTTACTTAACCTAATAGACTTGTAGACGGCACTTTATACAGATCAGCTTCAGCCGCTTCTTCGTAGGACAAGCACTTTGACCATTCTTTATATAAATGGTAAAACTCTTCTTATACTGATCGTGTTACACGGCTCTTTTCAATCCTTTTCAAAGCGAGCAATGCTTCAGTACGTATTTTTGTTTTTTCAAAGGTTTCGATTTTGTTTTCAAGCAATCCATTGTCCAGGCTGAAAACAAATCAATTCTATAACACTTTATCAAAGACCATGTTTCTCTTACCAATCACATCAAATGTGAAGGATTCTGATGTAGAGCAACCCCCAGCATTGGTCACAGAGCAAGTCACATTGTGCGATCCTACTGGAAAGTCACCCCCTCCGACCGTCACTTTCGTTCCACCAGCATCGTCTCTACAGGTTATTTCCTGACCTTCTGTGTTGGTGGCATTGACTTCATCCCAGGTCACTACAATGGATGCTTGGCCAGAGCCAATACACTGATCTCCAACAACCGGCACAACAATCACGGGTTTTGCTGTGAAGTAAAATGCACAGTTTCAATCATTCCTTCTGTATCATTAATGGAAATAATTTCCATCGGATGTGCCCATCTTCAGCAACTGCAACGCTGACATTCTGGGCTCTCTGAATGATTTTTAGAGATGATGGAAATGTTATACTGCTTTCCCGTACCTCAAGTTTCAAGTGATAGATCAAACACCTCGACGTAAAAAGAAAGAGATGTTCTGATATTGTTCTTGCTTTAACACACTTTAAATCCTCATCATTTCAGTGTGACTTTCCATACATTCTCGAAACTTCAATCAACGAAATACATTTTTTCTTTCCAAATCACATTCAGGAATTCTTACTAAACTTAATAGACATATAGACAGCACTTTAGACAGATCAGCGTCAGCCGCTTCTTCGTAGGAAAAGCACTTCGACTATTCTTTATATAAATGGTAAAACTCTTCTTATACTGATCATGATACACGGCTCTTTTCAATCCTTTTCAAAGCGAGAAATGTTATACTGCGTTCCCGTACCTCAAGTTTCAAGTGATAGATCAAACACCTCGACGTAAAAAGAAAGAGATGTTCTGATATTGTTCTTGCTTTAACACACTTTAAATCTTCATCATTTCAGTGTGACTTTCCATACATTCTCGAAACTTCTAATCAACAAAAAAACATTTTTTCTTTCCAAATCACATTTTGGAATTCTTACTTAACCTAATAGACTTGTAGACGGCACTTTAGACAGATCAGCTTCAGCCGCTTCTTCGTAGGACAAGCACTTCGACCATTCTTTATATAAATGGTAAAACTCTTCTTATACTGATCGTGATACACGGCTCTTTTCAATCCTTTTCAAAGCGAGCAATGCTTCAGTACGTATTTTTTTTTTTCAAAAGTTTCGATTTTGTTTTCAAGCAATCCATTGTACAGACTGAAAACAAATCAATTCTATAACACTTTATCAAAGGCCATGTTTCTCTTACCAATCACATCAAATGTGAAGGATTCTGATGCAGAGCAACCCCCAGCATTGGTCACAGAGCAAGTCACATTGTGCGATCCTACTGGAAAGTCACCCCCTCCGACCGTCACTTTCGTTCCACCAGCATCGTCTCTACAGGTTATTTCCTGACCTTCTGCGTTGGTGGCATTGACTTCATCCCAGGTCACTACGATGGATGCTTCGCCAGAGCCAATACACTGATCTCCAACAACCGGCACAACAATCACGGGTTTTGCTGTGAAGTAAAATGCACAATTTCAATCATTCCTTCTGTATCATTAATGGAAATAATTTCCATCGGATGTGCCCATCTTCAGCAACTGCAACGCTGACATTCTGGGCTCTCTGAATGATTTTTAGAGATGATGGAAATGTTATACTGCTTTCCCGTACCTCAAGTTTCAAGTGATAGATCAAACACCTCGACGTAAAAAGAAAGAGATGTTCTGATATTGTTCTTGCTTTAACACACTTTAAATCCTCATCATTTCAGTGTGACTTTCCATACATTCTCGAAACTTCTAATCAACGAAAAATATTTTTTCTTTTCAAATCACATTTTCGAATTCTTACTTAACCTAATAGACTTGTAGACGGCACTTTATACAGATCAGCTTCAGCCGCTTCTTCGTAGGACAAGCACTTCGACCATTCTTTATATAAATGGTAAAACTCTTCTTATACTGATCGTGTTACACGGCTCTTTTCAATCCTTTTCAAAGCGAGCAATGCTTCAGTACGTATTTTTGTTTTTTCAAAGGTTTCGATTTTGTTTTCAAGCAATCCATTGTCCAGGCTGAAAACAAATCAATTCTATAACACTTTATCAAAGACCATGTTTCTCTTACCAATCACATCAAATGTGAAGGATTCTGATGCAGAGCAACCCCCAGCATTGGTCACAGAGCAAGTCACATTGTGCGATCCTACTGGAAAGTCACCCCCTCCGACCGTCACTTTCGTTCCACCAGCATCGTCTCTACAGGTTATTTCCTGACCTTCTGTGTTGGTGGCATTGACTTCATCCCAGGTCACTACAATGGATGCTTGGCCAGAGCCAATACACTGATCTCCAACAACCGGCACAACAATCACGGGTTTTGCTGTGAAGTAAAATGCACAGTTTCAATCATTCCTTCTGTATCATTAATGGAAATAATTTCCATCGGATGTGCCCATCTTCAGCAACTGCAACGCTGACATTCTGGGCTCTCTGAATGATTTTTACAGATGATGGAAATGTTATACTGCTTTCCCGTACCTCAAGTTTCAAGTGATAGATCAAACACCTCGACGTAAAAAGAAAGAGATGTTCTGATATTGTTCTTGCTTTAACACACTTTAAATCCTCATCATTTCAGTGTGACTTTCCATACATTCTCCAAACTTCTAATCAACGAAAAACATTTTTTCTTTTCAAATCACAATTTCGAATTCTTACTTAACCTAATAGACTTGTAGACGGCACTTTATACAGATCAGCTTCAGCCGCTTCTTCGTAGGACAAGCACTTCGACCATTCTTTATATAAATGGTAAAACTCTTCTTATACTGATCGTGTTACACGGCTCTTTTCAATCCTTTTCAAAGCGAGCAATGCTTCAGTACGTATTTTTGTTTTTTCAAAGGTTTCGATTTTGTTTTCAAGCAATCCATTGTCCAGGCTGAAAACAAATCAATTCTATAACACTTTATCAAAGACCATGTTTCTCTTACCAATCACATCAAATGTGAAGGATTCTGATGTAGAGCAACCCCCAGCATTGGTCACAGAGCAAGTCACATTGTGCGATCCTACTGGAAAGTCACCCCCTCCGACCGTCACTTTCGTTCCACCAGCATCGTCTCTACAGGTTATTTCCTGACCTTCTGTGTTGGTGGCATTGACTTCATCCCAGGTCACTACAATGGATGCTTGGCCAGAGCCAATACACTGATCTCCAACAACCGGCACAACAATCACGGGTTTTGCTGTGAAGTAAAATGCACAGTTTCAATCATTCCTTCTGTATCATTAATGGAAATAATTTCCATCGGATGTGCCCATCTTCAGCAACTGCAACGCTGACATTCTGGGCTCTCTGAATGATTGTTAGAGATGATGGAAATGTTATACTGCTTTCCCGTACCTCAAGTTTCAAGTGATAGATCAAACACCTCGACGTAAAAAGAAAGAGATGTTCTGATATTGTTCTTGCTTTAACACACTTTAAATCCTCATCATTTCAGTGTGACTTTCCATACATTCTCGAAACTTCTAATCAACGAAAAACATTTTTTCTTTTCAAATCACAATTTCGAATTCTTACTTAACCTAATAGACTTGTAGACGGCACTTTATACAGATCAGCTTCAGCCGCTTCTTCGTAGGACAAGCACTTTGACCATTCTTTATATAAATGGTAAAACTCTTCTTATACTGATCGTGTTACACGGCTCTTTTCAATCCTTTTCAAAGCGAGCAATGCTTCAGTACGTATTTTTGTTTTTTCAAAGGTTTCGATTTTGTTTTCAAGCAATCCATTGTCCAGGCTGAAAACAAATCAATTCTATAACACTTTATCAAAGACCATGTTTCTCTTACCAATCACATCAAATGTGAAGGATTCTGATGTAGAGCAACCCCCAGCATTGGTCACAGAGCAAGTCACATTGTGCGATCCTACTGGAAAGTCACCCCCTCCGACCGTCACTTTCGTTCCACCAGCATCGTCTCTACAGGTTATTTCCTGACCTTCTGTGTTGGTGGCATTGACTTCATCCCAGGTCACTACAATGGATGCTTGGCCAGAGCCAATACACTGATCTCCAACAACCGGCACAACAATCACGGGTTTTGCTGTGAAGTAAAATGCACAGTTTCAATCATTCCTTCTGTATCATTAATGGAAATAATTTCCATCGGATGTGCCCATCTTCAGCAACTGCAACGCTGACATTCTGGGCTCTCTGAATGATTTTTAGAGATGATGGAAATGTTATACTGTTTTCCCGTACCTCAAGTTTCAAGTGATAGATCAAACACCTCGACGTAAAAAGAAAGAGATGTTCTGATATTGTTCTTGCTTTAACACACTTTAAATCCTCATCATTTCAGTGTGACTTTCCATACATTCTCGAAACTTCAATCAACGAAATACATTTTTTCTTTCCAAATCACATTCAGGAATTCTTACTGAACTTAATAGACACATAGACAGCACTTTAGACAGATCAGCGTCAGCCGCTTCTTCGTAGGAAAAGCACTTCGACTATTCTTTATATATATGGTAAAACTCTTCTTATACTGATCATGATACACGGCTCTTTTCAATCCTTTTCAAAGCGAGAAATGTTATACTGCGTTCCCGTACCTCAAGTTTCAAGTGATAGATCAAACACCTCGACGTAAAAAGAAAGAGATGTTCTGATATTGTTCTTGCTTTAACACACTTTAAATCTTCATCATTTCAGTGTGACTTTCCATACGTTCTCGAAACTTCTAATCAACGAAAAACATTTTTTCTTTTCAAATCACATTTTGGAATTCTTACTTAACCTAATAGACATGTAGACGGCACTTTAGACAGATCAGCTTCAGCCGCTTCTTCGTAGGACAAGCACTTCGACCATTCTTTATATAAATGGTAAAACTCTTCTTATACTGATCGTGTTACACGGCTCTTTTCAATCCTTTTCAAAGCGAGCAATGCTTCAGTACGTATTTTTGTTTTTTCAAAAGTTTCGATTTAGTTTTCAAGCAATCCATTGTCCAGGCTGAAAACAAATCAATTCTATAACACTTTATCAAAGACCATGTTTCTCTTACCAATCACATCAAATGTGAAGGATGCTGATGCAGAGCAACCCCCAGCATTGGTCACAGAGCAAGTCACATTGTGCGATCCTACTGGAAAGTCACCCCCTCCGACCGTCACTTTCGTTCCACCAGCATCGTCTCTACAGGTTATTTCCTGACCTTCTGTGTTGGTGGCATTGACTTCATCCCAGGTCACTACAATGGATGCTTGGCCAGAGCCAATACACTGATCTCCAACAACCGGCACAACAATCACGGGTTTTGCTGTGAAGTAAAATGCACAGTTTCAATCATTCCTTCTGTATCATTAATGGAAATAATTTCCATCGGATGTGCCCATCTTCAGCAACTGCAACGCTGACATTCTGGGCTCTCTGAATGATTGTTAGAGATGATGGAAATGTTATACTGCTTTCCCGTACCTCAAGTTTCAAGTGATAGATCAAACACCTCGACGTAAAAAGAAAGAGATGTTCTGATATTGTTCTTGCTTTAACACACTTTAAATCCTCATCATTTCAGTGTGACTTTCCAGACATTCTCGAGACTTCTAATCAACGAAAAACATTTTTTCTTTTCAAATCACATTTTCGAATTCTTACTTAACCTAATAGACTTGTAGACGGTACTTTATACAGATCAGCTTCAGCCGCTTCTTCGTAGGACAAGCACTTCGACCATTCTTTATATAAATGGTAAAACTCTTCTTATACTGATCGTGTTACACGGCTCTTTTCAATCCTTTTCAAAGCGAGCAATGCTTCAGTACGTATTTTTGTTTTTTCAAAGGTTTCGATTTTGTTTTCAAGCAATCCATTGTCCAGGCTGAAAACAAATCAATTCTATAACACTTTATCAAAGACCATGTTTCTCTTACCAATCACATCAAATGTGAAGGATTCTGATGCAGAGCAACCCCCAGCATTGGTCACAGAGCAAGTCACATTGTGCGATCCTACTGGAAAGTCACCCCCTCCGACCGTCACTTTCGTTCCACCAGCATCGTCTCTACAGGTTATTTCCTGACCTTCTGTGTTGGTGGCATTGACTTCATCCCAGGTCACTACAATGGATGCTTGGCCAGAGCCAATACACTGATCTCCAACAACCGGCACAACAATCACGGGTTTTGCTGTGAAGTAAAATGCACAGTTTCAATCATTCCTTCTGTATCATTAATGGAAATAATTTCCATCGGATGTGCCCATCTTCAGCAACTGCAACGCTGACATTCTGGGCTCTCTGAATGATTTTAGAGATGATGGAAATGTTATACTGTTTTCCCGTACCTCAAGTTTCAAGTGATAGATCAAACACCTCGACGTAAAAAGAAAGAGATGTTCTGATATTGTTCTTGCTTTAACACACTTTAAATCCTCATCATTTCAGTGTGACTTTCCATACATTCTCGAAACTTCAATCAACGAAATACATTTTTTCTTTCCAAATCACATTCAGGAATTCTTACTGAACTTAATAGACATATAGACAGCACTTTAGACAGATCAGCGTCAGCCGCTTCTTCGTAGGAAAAGCACTTCGACTATTCTTTATATATATGGTAAAACTCTTCTTATACTGATCATGATACACGGCTCTTTTCAATCCTTTTCAAAGCGAGAAATGTTATACTGCGTTCCCGTACCTCAAGTTTCAAGTGATAGATCAAACACCTCGACGTAAAAAGAAAGAGATGTTCTGATATTGTTCTTGCTTTAACACACTTTAAATCTTCATCATTTCAGTGTGACTTTCCATACGTTCTCGAAACTTCTAATCAACGAAAAACATTTTTTCTTTCCAAATCACATTTTGGAATTCTTACTTAACCTAATAGACATGTAGACGGCACTTTAGACAGATCAGCTTCAGCCGCTTCTTCGTAGGACAAGCACTTCGACCATTCTTTATATAAATGGTAAAACTCTTCTTATACTGATCGTGTTACACGGCTCTTTTCAATCCTTTTCAAAGCGAGCAATGCTTCAGTACGTATTTTTGTTTTTTCAAAGGTTTCGATTTTGTTTTCAAGCAATCCATTGTCCAGGCTGAAAACAAATCAATTCTATAACACTTTATCAAAGGCCATGTTTCTCTTACCAATCACATCAAATGTGAAGGATGCTGATGCAGAGCAACCCCCAGCATTGGTCACAGAGCAAGTCACATTGTGCGATCCTACTGGAAAGTCACCCCCTCCGACCGTCACTTTCGTTCCACCAGCATCGTCTCTACAGGTTATTTCCCGACCTTCTGTGTTGGTGGCATTGACTTCATCCCAGGTCACTACAATGGATGCTTGGCCAGAGCCAATACACTGATCTCCAACAACCGGCACAACAATCACGGGTTTTGCTGTGAAGTAAAATGCACAGTTTCAATCATTCCTTCTGTATCATTAATGGAAATAATTTCCATCGGATGTGCCCATCTTCAGCAACTGCAACGCTGACATTCTGGGCTCTCTGAATGATTTTTAGAGATGATGGAAATGTTATACTGCTTTCCCGTACCTCAAGTTTCAAGTGATAGATCAAACACCTCGACGTAAAAAGAAAGAGATGTTCTGATATTGTTCTTGCTTTAACACACTTTAAATCCTCATCATTTCAGTGTGACTTTCCATACATTCTCGAAACTTCAATCAACGAAATACATTTTTTCTTTCCAAATCACATTCAGGAATTCTTACTGAACTTACTAGACATATAGACGGCACTTTAGACAGATCAGCGTCAGCCGCTTCTTCGTAGGAAAAGCACTTCGACTATTCTTTATATATATGGTAAAACTCTTCTTATACTGATCATGATACACGGCTCTTTTCAATCCTTTTCAAAGCGAGTAATGTTATACTGCGTTCCCGTACCTCAAGTTTCAAGTGATAGATCAAACACCTCGACGTAAAAAGAAAGAGATGTTCTGATATTGTTCTTGCTTTAACACACTTTAAATCTTCATCATTTCAGTGTGACTTTCCATACGTTCTCGAAACTTCTAATCAACGAAAAACATTTTTTCTTTCCAAATCACATTTTGGAATTCTTACTTAACCTAATAGACATGTAGACGGCACTTTATACAGATCAGCTTCAGCCGCTTCTTCGTAGGACAAGCACTTCGACCATTCTTTATATAAATGGTAAAACTCTTCTTATACTGATCGTGTTACACGGCTCTTTTCAATCCTTTTCAAAGCGAGCAATGCTTCAGTACGTATTTTTGTTTTTTCAAAGGTTTCGATTTTGTTTTCAAGCAATCCATTGTCCAGGCTGAAAACAAATCAATTCTATAACACTTTATCAAAGGCCATGTTTCTCTTACCAATCACATCAAATGTGAAGGATGCTGATGCAGAGCAACCCCCAGCATTGGTCACAGAGCAAGTCACATTGTGCGATCCTACTGGAAAGTCACCCCCTCCGACCGTCACTTTCGTTCCACCAGCATCGTCTCTACAGGTTATTTCCCGACCTTCTGTGTTGGTGGCATTGACTTCATCCCAGGTCACTACAATGGATGCTTGGCCAGAGCCAATACACTGATCTCCAACAACCGGCACAACAATCACGGGTTTTGCTGTGAAGTAAAATGCACAGTTTCAATCATTCCTTCTGTATCATTAATGGAAATAATTTCCATCGGATGTGCCCATCTTCAGCAACTGCAACGCTGACATTCTGGGCTCTCTGAATGATTGTTAGAGATGATGGAAATGTTATACTGCTTTCCCGTACCTCAAGTTTCAAGTGATAGATCAAACACCTCGACGTAAAAAGAAAGAGATGTTCTGATATTGTTCTTGCTTTAACACACTTTAAATCCTCATCATTTCAGTGTGACTTTCCATACATTCTCGAAACTTCTAATCAACGAAAAACATTTTTTCTTTTCAAATCACATTTTCGAATTCTTACTTAACCTAATAGACTTGTTGACGGTACTTTATACAGATCAGCTTCAGCCGCTTCTTCGTAGGACAAGCACTTCGACCATTCTTTATATAAATGGTAAAACTCTTCTTATACTGATCGTGTTACACGGCTCTTTTCAATCCTTTTCAAAGCGAGCAATGCTTCAGTACGTATTTTTGTTTTTTCAAAGGTTTCGATTTTGTTTTCAAGCAATCCATTGTCCAGGCTGAAAACAAATCAATTCTATAACACTTTATCAAAGACCATGTTTCTCTTACCAATCACATCAAATGTGAAGGATTCTGATGCAGAGCAACCCCCAGCATTGGTCACAGAGCAAGTCACATTGTGCGATCCTACTGGAAAGTCACCCCCTCCGACCGTCACTTTCGTTCCACCAGCATCGTCTCTACAGGTTATTTCCTGACCTTCTGTGTTGGTGGCATTGACTTCATCCCAGGTCACTACAATGGATGCTTGGCCAGAGCCAATACACTGATCTCCAACAACCGGCACAACAATCACGGGTTTTGCTGTGAAGTAAAATGCACAGTTTCAATCATTCCTTCTGTATCATTAATGGAAATAATTTCCATCGGATGTGCCCATCTTCAGCAACTGCAACGCTGACATTCTGGGCTCTCTGAATGATTTTTAGAGATGATGGAAATGTTATACTGCTTTCCCGTACCTCAAGTTTCAAGTGATAGATCAAACACCTCGACGTAAAAAGAAAGAGATGTTCTGATATTGTTCTTGCTTTAACACACTTTAAATCCTCATCATTTCAGTGTGACTTTCCATACATTCTCGAAACTTCAATCAACGAAATACATTTTTTCTTTCCAAATCACATTCAGGAATTCTTACTGAACTTACTAGACATATAGACGGCACTTTAGACAGATCAGCGTCAGCCGCTTCTTCGTAGGAAAAGCACTTCGACTATTCTTTATATATATGGTAAAACTCTTCTTATACTGATCATGATACACGGCTCTTTTCAATCCTTTTCAAAGCGAGTAATGTTATACTGCGTTCCCGTACCTCAAGTTTCAAGTGATAGATCAAACACCTCGACGTAAAAAGAAAGAGATGGTCTGATATTGTTCTTGCTTTAACACACTTTAAATCTTCATCATTTCAGTGTGACTTTCCATACGTTCTCGAAACTTCTAATCAACGAAAAACATTTTTTCTTTCCAAATCACATTTTGGAATTCTTACTTAACCTAATAGACATGTAGACGGCACTTTAGACAGATCAGCTTCAGCCGCTTCTTCGTAGGACAAGCACTTCGACCATTCTTTATATAAATGGTAAAACTCTTCTTATACTGATCGTGTTACACGGCTCTTTTCAATCCTTTTCAAAGCGAGCAATGCTTCAGTACGTATTTTCGTTTTTTCAAAGGTTTCGATTTTGTTTTTAAGCAATCCATTGTCCAGGCTGAAAACAAATCAATTCTATAACACTTTATCAAAGACCATGTTTCTCTTACCAATCACATCAAATGTGAAGGATTCTGATGCAGAGCAACCCCCAGCATTGGTCACAGAGCAAGTCACATTGTGCGATCCTACTGGAAAGTCACCCCCTCCGACCGTCACTTTCGTTCCACCAGCATCGTCTCTACAGGTTATTTCCTGACCTTCTGTGTTGGTGGCATTGACTTCATCCCAGGTCACTACAATGGATGCTTGGCCAGAGCCAATACACTGATCTCCAACAACCGGCACAACAATCACGGGTTTTGCTGTGAAGTAAAATGCACAGTTTCAATCATTCCTTCTGTATCATTAATGGAAATAATTTCCATCGGATGTGCCCATCTTCAGCAACTGCAACGCTGACATTCTGGGCTCTCTGAATGATTGTTAGAGATGATGGAAATGTTATACTGCTTTCCCGTACCTCAAGTTTCAAGTGATAGATCAAACACCTCGACGTAAAAAGAAAGAGATGTTCTGATATTGTTCTTGCTTTAACACACTTTAAATCCTCATCATTTCAGTGTGACTTTCCATACATTCTCGAAACTTCTAATCAACGAAAAACATTTTTTCTTTTCAAATCACATTTTCGAATTCTTACTTAACCTAATAGACTTGTTGACGGTACTTTATACAGATCAGCTTCAGCCGCTTCTTCGTAGGACAAGCACTTCGACCATTCTTTATATAAATGGTAAAACTCTTCTTATACTGATCGTGTTACACGGCTCTTTTCAATCCTTTTCAAAGCGAGCAATGCTTCAGTACGTATTTTTGTTTTTTCAAAGGTTTCGATTTTGTTTTCAAGCAATCCATTGTCCAGGCTGAAAACAAATCAATTCTATAACACTTTATCAAAGACCATGTTTCTCTTACCAATCACATCAAATGTGAAGGATTCTGATGCAGAGCAACCCCCAGCATTGGTCACAGAGCAAGTCACATTGTGCGATCCTACTGGAAAGTCACCCCCTCCGACCGTCACTTTCGTTCCACCAGCATCGTCTCTACAGGTTATTTCCTGACCTTCTGTGTTGGTGGCATTGACTTCATCCCAGGTCACTACAATGGATGCTTGGCCAGAGCCAATACACTGATCTCCAACAACCGGCACAACAATCACGGGTTTTGCTGTGAAGTAAAATGCACAGTTTCAATCATTCCTTCTGTATCATTAATGGAAATAATTTCCATCGGATGTGCCCATCTTCAGCAACTGCAACGCTGACATTCTGGGCTCTCTGAATGATTTTTAGAGATGATGGAAATGTTATACTGCTTTCCCGTACCTCAAGTTTCAAGTGATAGATCAAACACCTCGACGTAAAAAGAAAGAGATGTTCTGATATTGTTCTTGCTTTAACACACTTTAAATCCTCATCATTTCAGTGTGACTTTCCATACATTCTCGAAACTTCAATCAACGAAATACATTTTTTCTTTCCAAATCACATTCAGGAATTCTTACTGAACTTACTAGACATATAGACGGCACTTTAGACAGATCAGCGTCAGCCGCTTCTTCGTAGGAAAAGCACTTCGACTATTCTTTATATATATGGTAAAACTCTTCTTATACTGATCATGATACACGGCTCTTTTCAATCCTTTTCAAAGCGAGTAATGTTATACTGCGTTCCCGTACCTCAAGTTTCAAGTGATAGATCAAACACCTCGACGTAAAAAGAAAGAGATGGTCTGATATTGTTCTTGCTTTAACACACTTTAAATCTTCATCATTTCAGTGTGACTTTCCATACGTTCTCGAAACTTCTAATCAACGAAAAACATTTTTTCTTTCCAAATCACATTTTGGAATTCTTACTTAACCTAATAGACATGTAGACGGCACTTTAGACAGATCAGCTTCAGCCGCTTCTTCGTAGGACAAGCACTTCGACCATTCTTTATATAAATGGTAAAACTCTTCTTATACTGATCGTGTTACACGGCTCTTTTCAATCCTTTTCAAAGCGAGCAATGCTTCAGTACGTATTTTCGTTTTTTCAAAGGTTTCGATTTTGTTTTTAAGCAATCCATTGTCCAGGCTGAAAACAAATCAATTCTATAACACTTTATCAAAGACCATGTTTCTCTTACCAATCACATCAAATGTGAAGGATTCTGATGCAGAGCAACCCCCAGCATTGGTCACAGAGCAAGTCACATTGTGCGATCCTACTGGAAAGTCACCCCCTCCGACCGTCACTTTCGTTCCACCAGCATCGTCTCTACAGGTTATTTCCTGACCTTCTGTGTTGGTGGCATTGACTTCATCCCAGGTCACTACAATGGATGCTTGGCCAGAGCCAATACACTGATCTCCAACAACCGGCACAACAATCACGGGTTTTGCTGTGAAGTAAAATGCACAGTTTCAATCATTCCTTCTGTATCATTAATGGAAATAATTTCCATCGGATGTGCCCATCTTCAGCAACTGCAACGCTGACATTCTGGGCTCTCTGAATGATTGTTAGAGATGATGGAAATGTTATACTGCTTTCCCGTACCTCAAGTTTCAAGTGATAGATCAAACACCTTGACATAAAAAGAAAGAGATGTTCTGATATTGTTCTTGCTTTAACACACTTTAAATCCTCATCATTTCAGTGTGACTTTCCATACGTTCTCGAAACTTCTAATCAACGAAAAACATTTTTTCTTTCCAAATCACATTTTGGAATTCTTACTTAACCTAATAGACATGTAGACGGCACTTTATACAGATCAGCTTCAGCCGCTTCTTCGTAGGACAAGCACTTCGACCATTCTTTATATAAATGGTAAAACTCTTCTTATACTGATCGTGTTACACGGCTCTTTTCAATCCTTTTCAAAGCGAGCAATGCTTCAGTACGTATTTTTGTTTTTTCAAAGGTTTCGATTTTGTTTTCAAGCAATCCATTGTCCAGGCTGAAAACAAATCAATTCTATAACACTTTATCAAAGGCCATGTTTCTCTTACCAATCACATCAAATGTGAAGGATGCTGATGCAGAGCAACCCCCAGCATTGGTCACAGAGCAAGTCACATTGTGCGATCCTACTGGAAAGTCACCCCCTCCGACCGTCACTTTCGTTCCACCAGCATCGTCTCTACAGGTTATTTCCCGACCTTCTGTGTTGGTGGCATTGACTTCATCCCAGGTCACTACAATGGATGCTTGGCCAGAGCCAATACACTGATCTCCAACAACCGGCACAACAATCACGGGTTTTGCTGTGAAGTAAAATGCACAGTTTCAATCATTCCTTCTGTATCATTAATGGAAATAATTTCCATCGGATGTGCCCATCTTCAGCAACTGCAACGCTGACATTCTGGGCTCTCTGAATGATTGTTAGAGATGATGGAAATGTTATACTGCTTTCCCGTACCTCAAGTTTCAAGTGATAGATCAAACACCTCGACGTAAAAAGAAAGAGATGTTCTGATATTGTTCTTGCTTTAACACACTTTAAATCCTCATCATTTCAGTGTGACTTTCCATACATTCTCGAAACTTCTAATCAACGAAAAACATTTTTTCTTTTCAAATCACATTTTCGAATTCTTACTTAACCTAATAGACTTGTTGACGGTACTTTATACAGATCAGCTTCAGCCGCTTCTTCGTAGGACAAGCACTTCGACCATTCTTTATATAAATGGTAAAACTCTTCTTATACTGATCGTGTTACACGGCTCTTTTCAATCCTTTTCAAAGCGAGCAATGCTTCAGTACGTATTTTTGTTTTTTCAAAGGTTTCGATTTTGTTTTCAAGCAATCCATTGTCCAGGCTGAAAACAAATCAATTCTATAACACTTTATCAAAGACCATGTTTCTCTTACCAATCACATCAAATGTGAAGGATTCTGATGCAGAGCAACCCCCAGCATTGGTCACAGAGCAAGTCACATTGTGCGATCCTACTGGAAAGTCACCCCCTCCGACCGTCACTTTCGTTCCACCAGCATCGTCTCTACAGGTTATTTCCTGACCTTCTGTGTTGGTGGCATTGACTTCATCCCAGGTCACTACAATGGATGCTTGGCCAGAGCCAATACACTGATCTCCAACAACCGGCACAACAATCACGGGTTTTGCTGTGAAGTAAAATGCACAGTTTCAATC
This sequence comes from Acanthaster planci, assembly GCF_054643075.1. Taxonomy (NCBI): domain Eukaryota; kingdom Metazoa; phylum Echinodermata; class Asteroidea; order Valvatida; family Acanthasteridae; genus Acanthaster; species Acanthaster planci. The sequence continues at coordinate 11,239 of NW_028257780.1, read as the reverse complement.
ATTCCTTCTGTATCATTAATGGAAATAATTTCCATCGGATGTGCCCATCTTCAGCAACTGCAACGCTGACATTCTGGGCTCTCTGAATGATTTTTAGAGATGATGGAAATGTTATACTGCTTTCCCGTACCTCAAGTTTCAAGTGATAGATCAAACACCTCGACGTAAAAAGAAAGAGATGTTCTGATATTGTTCTTGCTTTAACACACTTTAAATCCTCATCATTTCAGTGTGACTTTCCATACATTCTCGAAACTTCAATCAACGAAATACATTTTTTCTTTCCAAATCACATTCAGGAATTCTTACTGAACTTAATAGACTTGTAGACGGCACTTTAGACAGATCAGCGTCAGCCGCTTCTTCGTAGGAAAAGCACTTCGACTATTCTTTATATATATGGTAAAACTCTTCTTATACTGATCATGATACACGGCTCTTTTCAATCCTTTTCAAAGCGAGTAATGTTATACTGCGTTCCCGTACCTCAAGTTTCAAGTGATAGATCAAACACCTCGACGTAAAAAGAAAGAGATGGTCTGATATTGTTCTTGCTTTAACACACTTTAAATCTTCATCATTTCAGTGTGACTTTCCATACGTTCTCGAAACTTCTAATCAACGAAAAACATTTTTTCTTTCCAAATCACATTTTGGAATTCTTACTTAACCTAATAGACATGTAGACGGCACTTTAGACAGATCAGCTTCAGCCGCTTCTTCGTAGGACAAGCACTTCGACCATTCTTTATATAAATGGTAAAACTCTTCTTATACTGATCGTGTTACACGGCTCTTTTCAATCCTTTTCAAAGCGAGCAATGCTTCAGTACGTATTTTCGTTTTTTCAAAGGTTTCGATTTTGTTTTTAAGCAATCCATTGTCCAGGCTGAAAACAAATCAATTCTATAACACTTTATCAAAGACCATGTTTCTCTTACCAATCACATCAAATGTGAAGGATTCTGATGCAGAGCAACCCCCAGCATTGGTCACAGAGCAAGTCACATTGTGCGATCCTACTGGAAAGTCACCCCCTCCGACCGTCACTTTCGTTCCACCAGCATCGTCTCTACAGGTTATTTCCTGACCTTCTGTGTTGGTGGCATTGACTTCATCCCAGGTCACTACAATGGATGCTTGGCCAGAGCCAATACACTGATCTCCAACAACCGGCACAACAATCACGGGTTTTGCTGTGAAGTAAAATGCACAGTTTCAATCATTCCTTCTGTATCATTAATGGAAATAATTTCCATCGGATGTGCCCATCTTCAGCAACTGCAACGCTGACATTCTGGGCTCTCTGAATGATTGTTAGAGATGATGGAAATGTTATACTGCTTTCCCGTACCTCAAGTTTCAAGTGATAGATCAAACACCTCGACGTAAAAAGAAAGAGATGTTCTGATATTGTTCTTGCTTTAACACACTTTAAATCCTCATCATTTCAGTGTGACTTTCCATACATTCTCGAAACTTCTAATCAACGAAAAACATTTTTTCTTTTCAAATCACATTTTCGAATTCTTACTTAACCTAATAGACTTGTTGACGGTACTTTATACAGATCAGCTTCAGCCGCTTCTTCGTAGGACAAGCACTTCGACCATTCTTTATATAAATGGTAAAACTCTTCTTATACTGATCGTGTTACACGGCTCTTTTCAATCCTTTTCAAAGCGAGCAATGCTTCAGTACGTATTTTTGTTTTTTCAAAGGTTTCGATTTTGTTTTCAAGCAATCCATTGTCCAGGCTGAAAACAAATCAATTCTATAACACTTTATCAAAGACCATGTTTCTCTTACCAATCACATCAAATGTGAAGGATTCTGATGCAGAGCAACCCCCAGCATTGGTCACAGAGCAAGTCCACATTGTGCGATCCTACTGGAAAGTCACCCCCTCCGACCGTCACTTTCGTTCCACCAGCATCGTCTCTACAGGTTATTTCCTGACCTTCTGTGTTGGTGGCATTGACTTCATCCCAGTCACTACAATGGATGCTTGGCCAGAGCCAATACACTGATCTCCAACAACCGGCACAACAATCACGGGTTTTGCTGTGAAGTAAAATGCACAGTTTCAATCATTCCTTCTGTATCATTAATGGAAATAATTTCCATCGGATGTGCCCATCTTCAGCAACTGCAACGCTGACATTCTGGGCTCTCTGAATGATTTTTAGAGATGATTGAAATGTTATACTGCTTTCCCGTACCTCAAGTTTCAAGTGATAGATCAAACACCTCGACGTAAAAAGAAAGAGATGTTCTGATATTGTTCTTGCTTTAACACACTTTAATCCTCATCATTTCAGTGTGACTTTCCATACATTCTCGAAACTTCAATCAACGAAATACATTTTTTCTTTCCAAATCACATTCAGGAATTCTTACTGAACTTACTAGACATATAGACGGCACTTTAGACAGATCAGCGTCAGCCGCTTCTTCGTAGGAAAAGCACTTCGACTATTCTTTATATATATGGTAAAACTCTTCTTATACTGATCATGATACACGGCTCTTTTCAATCCTTTTCAAAGCGAGTAATGTTATACTGCGTTCCCGTACCTCAAGTTTCAAGTGATAGATCAAACACCTCGACGTAAAAAGAAAGAGATGGTCTGATATTGTTCTTGCTTTAACACACTTTAAATCTTCATCATTTCAGTGTGACTTTCCATACGTTCTCGAAACTTCTAATCAACGAAAAACATTTTTTCTTTCCAAATCACATTTTGGAATTCTTACTTAACCTAATAGACATGTAGACGGCACTTTAGACAGATCAGCTTCAGCCGCTTCTTCGTAGGACAAGCACTTCGACCATTCTTTATATAAATGGTAAAACTCTTCTTATACTGATCGTGTTACACGGCTCTTTTCAATCCTTTTCAAAGCGAGCAATGCTTCAGTACGTATTTTCGTTTTTTCAAAGGTTTCGATTTTGTTTTTAAGCAATCCATTGTCCAGGCTGAAAACAAATCAATTCTATAACACTTTATCAAAGACCATGTTTCTCTTACCAATCACATCAAATGTGAAGGATTCTGATGCAGAGCAACCCCCAGCATTGGTCACAGAGCAAGTCACATTGTGCGATCCTACTGGAAGTCACCCCCTCCGACCGTCACTTTCGTTCCACCAGCATCGTCTCTACAGGTTATTTCCTGACCTTCTGTGTTGGTGGCATTGACTTCATCCCAGGTCACTACAATGGATGCTTGGCCAGAGCCAATACACTGATCTCCAACAACCGGCACAACAATCACGGGTTTTGCTGTGAAGTAAAATGCACAGTTTCAATCATTCCTTCTGTATCATTAATGGAAATAATTTCCATCGGATGTGCCCATCTTCAGCAACTGCAACGCTGACATTCTGGGCTCTCTGAATGATTGTTAGAGATGATGGAAATGTTATACTGCTTTCCCGTACCTCAAGTTTCAAGTGATAGATCAAACACCTTGACATAAAAAGAAAGAGATGTTCTGATATTGTTCTTGCTTTAACACACTTTAAATCCTCATCATTTCAGTGTGACTTTCCATACGTTCTCGAAACTTCTAATCAACGAAAAACATTTTTTCTTTTCAAATCACATTTTCGAATTCTTACTTAACCTAATAGACTTGTAGACGGTACTTTATACAGATCAGCTTCAGCCGCTTCTTCGTAGGACAAGCACTTCGACCATTCTTTATATAAATGGTAAAACTCTTCTTATACTGATCGTGTTACATGGCTCTTTTCAATCCTTTTCAAAGCGAGCAATGCTTCAGTACGTATTTTTGTTTTTTCAAAGGTTTCGATTTTGTTTTCAAGCAATCCATTGTCCAGGCTGAAAACAAATCAATTCTATAACACTTTATCAAAGACCATGTTTCTCTTACCAATCACATCAAATGTGAAGGATTCTGATGCAGAGCAACCCCCAGCATTGGTCACAGAGCAAGTCACATTGTGCGATCCTACTGGAAAGTCACCCCCTCCGACCGTCACTTTCGTTCCACCAGCATCGTCTCTACAGGTTATTTCCTGACCTTCTGTGTTGGTGGCATTGACTTCATCCCAGGTCACTACAATGGATGCTTGGCCAGAGCCAATACACTGATCTCCAACAACCGGCACAACAATCACGGGTTTTGCTGTGAAGTAAAATGCACAGTTTCAATCATTCCTTCTGTATCATTAATGGAAATAATTTCCATCGGATGTGCCCATCTTCAGCAACTGCAACGCTGACATTCTGGGCTCTCTGAATGATTTTTAGAGATGATGGAAATGTTATACTGCTTTCCCGTACCTCAAGTTTCAAGTGATAGATCAAACACCTCGACGTAAAAAGAAAGAGATGTTCTGATATTGTTCTTGCTTTAACACACTTTAAATCCTCATCATTTCAGTGTGACTTTCCATACATTCTCGAAACTTCAATCAACGAAATACATTTTTTCTTTCCAAATCACATTCAGGAATTCTTACTGAACTTAATAGACATATAGACAGCACTTTAGACAGATCAGCGTCAGCCGCTTCTTCGTAGGAAAAGCACTTCGACTATTCTTTATATATATGGTAAAACTCTTCTTATACTGATCATGATACACGGCTCTTTTCAATCCTTTTCAAAGCGAGAAATGTTATACTGCGTTCCCGTACCTCAAGTTTCAAGTGATAGATCAAACACCTCGACGTAAAAAGAAAGAGATGTTCTGATATTGTTCTTGCTTTAACACACTTTAAATCTTCATCATTTCAGTGTGACTTTCCATACGTTCTCGAAACTTCTAATCAACGAAAAACATTTTTTCTTTCCAATCACATTTTGGAATTCTTACTTAACCTAATAGACATGTAGACGGCACTTTAGACAGATCAGCTTCAGCCGCTTCTTCGTAGGACAAGCACTTCGACCATTCTTTATATAAATGGTAAAACTCTTCTTATACTGATCGTGTTACACGGCTCTTTTCAATCCTTTTCAAAGCGAGCAATGCTTCAGTACGTATTTTTGTTTTTTCAAAAGTTTCGATTTAGTTTTCAAGCAATCCATTGTCCAGGCTGAAAACAAATCAATTCTATAACACTTTATCAAAGGCCATGTTTCTCTTACCAATCACATCAAATGTGAAGGATGCTGATGCAGAGCAACCCCCAGCATTGGTCACAGAGCAAGTCACATTGTGCGATCCTACTGGAAAGTCACCCCCTCCGACCGTCACTTTCGTTCCACCAGCATCGTCTCTACAGGTTATTTCCTGACCTTCTGTGTTGGTGGCATTGACTTCATCCCAGGTCACTACAATGGATGCTTGGCCAGAGCCAATACACTGATCTCCAACAACCGGCACAACAATCACGGGTTTTGCTGTGAAGTAAAATGCACAGTTTCAATCATTCCTTCTGTATCATTAATGGAAATAATTTCCATCGGATGTGCCCATCTTCAGCAACTGCAACGCTGACATTCTGGGCTCTCTGAATGATTTTTAGAGATGATGGAAATGTTATACTGCTTTCCCGTACCTCAAGTTTCAAGTGATAGATCAAACACCTCGACGTAAAAAGAAAGAGATGTTCTGATATTGTTCTTGCTTTAACACACTTTAAATCCTCATCATTTCAGTGTGACTTTCCATACATTCTCGAAACTTCAATCAACGAAATACATTTTTTCTTTCCAAATCACATTCAGAATTCTTACTGAACTTACTAGACATATAGACGCCACTTTAGACAGATCAGCGTCAGCCGCTTCTTCGTAGGAAAAGCACTTCGACTATTCTTTATATATATGGTAAAACTCTTCTTATACTGATCATGATACACGGCTCTTTTCAATCCTTTTCAAAGCGAGTAATGTTATACTGCGTTCCCGTACCTCAAGTTTCAAGTGATAGATCAAACACCTCGACGTAAAAAGAAAGAGATGGTCTGATATTGTTCTTGCTTTAACACACTTTAAATCTTCATCATTTCAGTGTGACTTTCCATACGTTCTCGAAACTTCTAATCAACGAAAAACATTTTTTCTTTTCAAATCACATTTTCGAATTCTTACTTAACCTAATAGACTTGTAGACGGTACTTTATACAGATCAGCTTCAGCCGCTTCTTCGTAGGACAAGCACTTCGACCATTCTTTATATAAATGGTAAAACTCTTCTTATACTGATCGTGTTACATGGCTCTTTTCAATCCTTTTCAAAGCGAGCAATGCTTCAGTACGTATTTTTGTTTTTTCAAAGGTTTCGATTTTGTTTTCAAGCAATCCATTGTCCAGGCTGAAAACAAATCAATTCTATAACACTTTATCAAAGACCATGTTTCTCTTACCAATCACATCAAATGTGAAGGATTCTGATGCAGAGCAACCCCCAGCATTGGTCACAGAGCAAGTCACATTGTGCGATCCTACTGGAAAGTCACCCCCTCCGACCGTCACTTTCGTTCCACCAGCATCGTCTCTACAGGTTATTTCCTGACCTTCTGTGTTGGTGGCATTGACTTCATCCCAGGTCACTACAATGGATGCTTGGCCAGAGCCAATACACTGATCTCCAACAACCGGCACAACAATCACGGGTTTTGCTGTGAAGTAAAATGCACAGTTTCAATCATTCCTTCTGTATCATTAATGGAAATAATTTCCATCGGATGTGCCCATCTTCAGCAACTGCAACGCTGACATTCTGGGCTCTCTGAATGATTTTTAGAGATGATGGAAATGTTATACTGCTTTCCCGTACCTCAAGTTTCAAGTGATAGATCAAACACCTCGACGTAAAAAGAAAGAGATGTTCTGATATTGTTCTTGCTTTAACACACTTTAAATCCTCATCATTTCAGTGTGACTTTCCATACATTCTCGAAACTTCAATCAACGAAATACATTTTTTCTTTCAAATCACATTCAGGAATTCTTACTGAACTTAATAGACATATAGACAGCACTTTAGACAGATCAGCGTCAGCCGCTTCTTCGTAGGAAAAGCACTTCGACTATTCTTTATATATATGGTAAAACTCTTCTTATACTGATCATGATACACGGCTCTTTTCAATCCTTTTCAAAGCGAGAAATGTTATACTGCGTTCCCGTACCTCAAGTTTCAAGTGATAGATCAAACACCTCGACGTAAAAAGAAAGAGATGTTCTGATATTGTTCTTGCTTTAACACACTTTAAATCTTCATCATTTCAGTGTGACTTTCCATACGTTCTCGAAACTTCTAATCAACGAAAAACATTTTTTCTTTCCAAATCACATTTTGGAATTCTTACTTAACCTAATAGACATGTAGACGGCACTTTAGACAGATCAGCTTCAGCCGCTTCTTCGTAGGACAAGCACTTCGACCATTCTTTATATAAATGGTAAAACTCTTCTTATACTGATCGTGTTACACGGCTCTTTTCAATCCTTTTCAAAGCGAGCAATGCTTCAGTACGTATTTTTGTTTTTTCAAAAGTTTCGATTTAGTTTTCAAGCAATCCATTGTCCAGGCTGAAAACAAATCAATTCTATAACACTTTATCAAAGGCCATGTTTCTCTTACCAATCACATCAAATGTGAAGGATGCTGATGCAGAGCAACCCCCAGCATTGGTCACAGAGCAAGTCACATTGTGCGATCCTACTGGAAAGTCACCCCCTCCGACCGTCACTTTCGTTCCACCAGCATCGTCTCTACAGGTTATTTCCTGACCTTCTGTGTTGGTGGCATTGACTTCATCCCAGGTCACTACAATGGATGCTTGGCCAGAGCCAATACACTGATCTCCAACAACCGGCACAACAATCACGGGTTTTGCTGTGAAGTAAAATGCACAGTTTCAATCATTCCTTCTGTATCATTAATGGAAATAATTTCCATCGGATGTGCCATCTTCAGCAACTGCAACGCTGACATTCTGGGCTCTCTGAATGATTGTTAGAGATGATGGAAATGTTATACTGCTTTCCCGTACCTCAAGTTTCAAGTGATAGATCAAACACCTCGACGTAAAAAGAAAGAGATGTTCTGATATTGTTCTTGCTTTAACACACTTTAAATCCTCATCATTTCAGTGTGACTTTCCAGACATTCTCGAAACTTCTAATCAACGAAAAACATTTTTTCTTTTCAAATCACATTTTCGAATTCTTACTTAACCTAATAGACTTGTAGACGGTACTTTATACAGATCAGCTTCAGCCGCTTCTTCGTAGGACAAGCACTTCGACCATTCTTTATATAAATGGTAAAACTCTTCTTATACTGATCGTGTTACACGGCTCTTTTCAATCCTTTTCAAAGCGAGCAATGCTTCAGTACGTATTTTTGTTTTTTCAAAGGTTTCGATTTTGTTTTCAAGCAATCCATTGTCCAGGCTGAAACAAATCAATTCTATAACACTTTATCAAAGACCATGTTTCTCTTACCAATCACATCAAATGTGAAGGATTCTGATGCAGAGCAACCCCCAGCATTGGTCACAGAGCAAGTCACATTGTGCGATCCTACTGGAAAGTCACCCCCTCCGACCGTCACTTTCGTTCCACCAGCATCGTCTCTCTACAGGTATTTCCTGACCTTCTGTGTTGGTGGCATTGACTTCATCCCAGGTCACTACAATGGATGCTTGGCCAGAGCCAATACACTGATCTCCAACAACCGGCACAACAATCACGGGTTTTGCTGTGAAGTAAAATGCACAGTTTCAATCATTCCTTCTGTATCATTAATGGAAATAATTTCCATCGGGATGTGCCCATCTTCAGCAACTGCAACGCTGACATTCTGGGCTCTCTGAATGATTTTTAGAGATGATGGAAATGTTATTACTGTTTTCCCGTACCTCAAGTTTCAAGTGATAGATCAAACACCTCGACTGTAAAAAGAAAGAGATGTTTCTGATATTGTTCTTGCTTTAACACACTTTAAATCTCATCATTTCAGTGTGACTTTCCATACATTCTCGAAACTTCAATCAACGAAATACATTTTTTCTTTCCAAATCACATTCAGGAATTCTTACTGACTTAATAGACATATAGACAGCACTTTAGACAGATCAGCGTCAGCCGCTTCTTCGTAGGAAAAGCCACTTCGACTATTCTTTATATATATGGTAAAACTCTTCTTATACTGATCATGATACACGGGCTCTTTTCAATCCCTTTTCAAAGCGAGAAATGTTATACTGCGTTCCCGTACCTCAAGTTTCAAGTGATAGATCAAACACCTCGACGTAAAAAGAAAGAGATGTTCTGATATTGTTCTTGCTTTAACACACTTTAAATCTTCATCATTTCAGTGTGACTTTCCATACGTTCTCGAAACTTCTAATCAACGAAAAACATTTTTTCTTTCCAAATCACATTTTGGAATTCTTACTTAACCTAATAGACATGTAGACGGCACTTTAGACAGATCAGCTTCAGCCGCTTCTTCGTAGGACAAGCACTTCGACCATTCTTTATATAAATGGTAAAACTCTTCTTATACTGATCGTGTTACACGGCTCTTTTCAATCCTTTTCAAAGCGAGCAATGCTTCAGTACGTATTTTTGTTTTTTCAAAGGTTTCGATTTAGTTTTCAAGCAATCCATTGTACAGACTGAAAACAAATCAATTCTATAACACTTTATCAAAGGCCATGTTTCTCTTACCAATCACATCAAATGTGAAGGATGCTGATGCAGAGCAACCCCCAGCATTGGTCACAGAGCAAGTCACATTGTGCGATCCTACTGGAAAGTCACCCCCTCCGACCGTCACTTTCGTTCCACCAGCATCGTCTCTACAGGTTATTTCCTGACCTTCTGTGTGGTGGCCATTGATTTCATCCCAGGTCACTACAATGGATGCTTGGCCAGAGCCAATACACTGATCTCCAACAACCGGCACAAACAATCACGGGTTTTGCTGTGAAGTAAAATGCACATTTACAATCATTCCTTCTGTATCATTAATGGAAATAATTTCCATCGGATGTGCCCATCTTCAGCAACTGCAACGCTGACATTCTGGGGCTCCCTTGAATGATTGTTAGAGATGATGGAAATGTTATACTGCTTTCCCGTACCTCAAGTTTCAAGTGATAGATCAAACACCTCGACGTAAAAAGAAAGAGATGTTCTGATATTGTTCTTGCTTTAACACACTTTAAATCTTCATCATTTCAGTGTGACTTTCCATACATTCTCGAAACTTCTAATCAACAAAAAACATGTTTTCTTTCCAAATCACATTTTGGAATTCTTACTTAACCTAATAGACATGTAGACGGCACTTTAGACAGATCAGCTTCAGCCGCTTCTTCGTAGGACAAGCACTTCGACCATTCTTTATATAAATGGTAAAACTCTTCTTATACTGATCGTGTTACACGGCTCTTTTCAATCCTTTTCAAAGCGAGCAATGCTTCAGTACGTATTTTTGTTTTTTCAAAAGTTTCGATTTTGTTTTTAAGCAATCCATTGTCCAGGCTGAAAACAAATCAATTCTATAACACTTTATCAAAGGCCATGTTTCTCTTACCAATCACATCAAATGTGAAGGATGCTGATGCAGAGCAACCCCCAGCATTGGTCACAGAGCAAGTCACATTGTGCGATCCTACTGGAAAGTCACCCCCTCCGACCGTCACTTTCGTTCCACCAGCATCGTCTCTACAGGTTATTTCCTGACCTTCTGTGGTTGGTGGCATTGACTTCATCCAGGTCACTACAATGGATGCTTGGCCAGAGCCAATACACTGATCTCCAACAACCGGCACAACAATCACGGGTTTTGCTGTGAAGTAAAATGCACAATTTCAATCATTCCTTCTGTATCATTAATGGAAATAATTTCCATCGGATGTGCCCATCTTCAGCAACTGCAACGCTGACATTCTGGCTCTCTGAATGATTGTTAGAGATGATGGAAATGTTATACTGCTTTCCCGTACCTCAAGTTTCAAGTGGATAGATCAAACACCTCGACGTAAAAAGAAAGAGATGTACTGATATTGTTCTTGCTTTAACACACTTTAAATCCTCATCATTTCAAGTGTGACTTTCCAGACATTCTCGAAACTTCTAATCAACGAAAAACATTTTTCTTTTCAAATCCAATTTTCGAATTCTTACTTAACCTAATAGACTTGTAGACGGTACTTTATACAGATCAGCTTCAGCCGCTTCTTCGTAGGACAAGCACTTCGACCATTCTTTATATAAATGGTAAAACTCTTCTTATAC